>NC_083778.1:22622964-22695464 GCF_963514075.1 Conger conger | reverse complement strand
CCAATCATGTGCCACGGAGAGCAGGTTTTCACTCCAACCAATCACCACACCCGCTGATGTCATGCCCTCCATGGCACGTGATTGGGCAGCCCTGGTGCAGTCGTTAGGCAGAGTTTCACAGATCTGGACCAGAGTGCTGAGGGGTGAGTAGAGCGGACAGGTTCACGTTATATTCATCCTGCAGAATAAACCCAGATGCTGGAGGACTCGATGACTTTCACACACTCCTCTCATCCACACGAGGAGGAGGGAGGGAGAGAGAGAGAGAGAGGGAAAGAGAGAAGGAGAGAGAGAGGGAGATAGGGAGCGAGAGAGAGAGAGCGAATGAGAGAGGGAGCGAGAGAGAAAGAGAGAGAGTTCAAATGTACCCTGAAAGTTACAATAATGTTCTATTTGGGCACCAAGTGCCTTTTAGGCGCATTTTTCATACCCTTTTATGTTTTTTTGAGTACGAGTGGTTTTGTGCTTGCAGGTGTGTACCTGTGACTTAGAGGTGGGAGGGGTAGCTCACCTGTTCAGGAACTTTACCGGAAAGCAAAGCGGTTAGTCAGTAAGGCCTGGGTGGGCCTGCGTGACTAATACATTAACACCACTACATCAGGAATAACACATGACCCTTCCTTTAAGCTCAGTTCCCTGGATGACTGAATGTGCGGTCATATAACTGGGGGAGGGGGGGGTGACACACTGTGGTGTGAGTGACTCAGGGTGGCAGAGGGGCAGGAGTGAGAGACTGACGGTGGCAGAGGGGCAGGAGTGAGAGACTAAGAGTGGCAGAGGGGCAGGAGTGAGAGACTAAGAGTGGCAGAGGGGCAGGAGTGAGAGACTGACGGTGGCAGAGGGGCAGGAGTGAGAGACTAAGAGTGGCAGAGGGGCAGGAGTGAGAGACTCAGAGCGGCAGAGGGGCCACAGCACTAGGGGGCGCTGTTACCTGGGCCTCCAGCAGGTCCTCGCACCTCTGCCTCTGTTTCTCCAGAGCGGCCTGCAGCCGAGACTCTGCCACCTCCTGCTGCTGCTCCACAGCGGACCGCGTCAGAGCCTGGGGGGGCAGAGGTCGGAGGTCAGAACCCTGCCACAGTGCTGCCTTTTTAAAAAGGACTGTTGCAGTTTGAAGGCAGCGCTAATTGACTCAGAAGTGACCAGGGGGGTTAATGACGACCTTTGTGGATCTTAATTATAAAGGTTGTTAAAACATCTGAGGCATATTCCACTGGAAGGATTAGCAGGTCACATTAATATCACGGAAAGGTGAGGTTCAGTTATTTCACAGGGTCACAGCTGGAGACTGAGAGGCCCAGACACACCAGACAAGAGCTCAGCTCTTTGAGTTTCGGTGCATTTCAACTCCAGTCTGTCAACACGCGTAAGACAAACACTGTGTGGGGCCGTGGTGGTGCAACAGGCAAAGACGCAGCGGACTTGCGGTTACAGTTCACTGGAGTTGTACCTACACAATATGGCAAACAACATTCTCACAGAAACACGGCTGCAGGACACAATATGGCAAACAGCATTCTCACAGAAACACGGCTGCAGGACACAATATGGCAAACAGCATTCTCAATGAAACACGGCTGCAGGACACAATATGGCAAACAGCATTCTCACAGCTGCAGGACACAATATGGCAAACAACATTCTCACAGAATCACGGCTGCAGGACACCATATGGCAAACAGCATTCTCACGGCTGCAGGACACAATATGGCAAACAGCATTCTCACAGAAACACGGCTGCAGGACACAAAATATGGCAAACAGCATTCTCACAGCTGCAGGACACAATATGGCAAACAACATTCTCACAGCTGTAGGACACAATATGGCAAACAGCATTCTCAGCTGTAGGACACAATATGGCAAACAGCATTCTCACAGAAACACGGCAGTAGGACACAATATGGCAAACAACATTCTCACAGAATCACGGCTGCAGGACACCATATGGCAAACAGCATTATCACGGCTGCAGGACACAATATGGCAAACAGCATTCTCACAGAAACACGGCTGCAGGACACAATATGGCAAACAGCATTCTCACAGAAACACGGCTGCAGGACACAATATGGCAAACAGCATTCTCACAGCTGCAGGACACAATATGGCAAACAACATTCTCACAGCTGTAGGATACAATATGGCAAACAGCATTCTCACAGCTGCAGGACACAATATGGCAAACAGCATTCTCACAGAAACACAGCATTCTCACAGCTGTAGGGCACAATATGGCAAACAGCATTCACACAGAAACACAGCTGCAGGACACAATACGGCAAACAACATTCTCACAGCTGTAGGACACAATATGGCAAACAGCATTCTCACAGAAACACGGCTGCAGGACACAATATGGCAAACAGCATTGGAACAGCTGCAGGACACAATATGGCAAACAGCATTCTCAAAGCTGCAGGACACAATATGGCAAACAGCATTCTCAGCTGTAAGACACAATATGGCAAACAGCATTCTCACAGCTGGAGGACACAATATGGCAAACAGCATTCTCACAGCTGCAGGACACAATATGGCAAACAGCATTCTCACAGAAAAACAGCATTCTCACAGCTGCAGGACACAATATGGCAAACAGCATTCTCACAGCTGTAGGACACAATATGGCAAACAGCATTCTCAGCTGTAGGACACAATATGGCAAACAGCATTCTCACAGCTGCAGGACACAATATGGCAAACAGCATTCTCACAGCTGTAGGGCACAATATGGCAAACAGCATTCTCAGAGAAACAGCATTCTCACAGCTGCAGGACACAATATGGAAAACAGCATTCTCACAGCTGTAGGACACAATATGGCAAACAACATTCTCAGCTGTAGGACACAATATGGCAAACAGCATTCTCACAGCTGTAGGGCACAATATGGCAAACAGCATTCTCAGCTGTAGGACACAATATGGCAAACAGCATTCTCACAGAAACACGGCTGCAGGACACAATATGGCAAACAGCATTCTCAAAGAAACACGGCTGCAGGACACAATATGGCAAACAGCATTCTCACAGCTGCAAGACACAATATGGCAAAAACATTCTCACAGCTGTAGGACACAATATGGCAAACAGCATTCTCAGCTGTAGGACACAATATGGCAAACAGCATTCTCACAGCTGCAGGACACAATATGGCAAACAGCATTCTCACAGAAACACGGCAGTAGGACACAATATGGCAAACAACATTCTCACAGAATCACGGCTGCAGGACACCATATGGCAAACAGCATTCTCACGGCTGCAGGAAACAATATGGCAAACAGCATTCTCACAGCTGTAGGGCACAATATGGCAAACAGCATTCTCAGCTGTAGGACACAATATGGCAAACAGCATTCTCACAGAAACACGGCTGCAGGACACAATATGGCAAACAGCATTCTCAAAGAAACACGGCTGCAGGACACAATATGGCAAACAGCATTCTCACAGCTGCAAGACACAATATGGCAAAAAACATTCTCACAGCTGTAGGACACAATATGGCAAACAGCATTCTCACAGCTGTAGGACACAATATGGCAAACAGCATTCTCACAGCTGCAGGACACAATATGGCAAACAGCATTCTCACAGAAACACGGCAGTAGGACACAATATGGCAAACAACATTCTCACAGAATCACGGCTGCAGGACACCATATGGCAAACAGCATTCTCACGGCTGCAGGAAACAATATGGCAAACAGCATTCTCACAGAAACACGGCTGCAGGACACAATATGGCAAACAGCATTCTCACAGAAACACGGCTGCAGGACACAATATGGCAAACAGCATTCTCAGCTGTAGGACACAATATGGCAAACAGCATTCTCACAGCTGTAGGACACAATATGGCAAACAGCATTCTCACAGCTGCAGGACACAATATGGCAAACAGCATTCTCACAGAAACACGGCAGTAGGACACAATATGGCAAACAGCATTCTCACAGCTGCAGGACACAATATGGCAAACAGCATTCTCACAGAAACACGGCTGCAGGACACAATATGGCAAACAGCATTCTCACAGAAACACGGCTGCAGGACACAATATGGCAAACAGCATTGTCACAGCTGCAGGACACAATATGGCAAACAGCATTCTCAGCTGTAAGACACAATATGGCAAACAGCATTCTCAGAGAAACAGCATTCTCACAGCTGCAGGACACAATATGGAAAACAGCATTCTAACAGCTGTAGGACACAATATGGCAAACAACATTCTCAGCTGTAGGACACAATATGGCAAAAAGCATTCTCACAGCTGTAGGGCACAATATGGCAAACAGCATTCTCAGCTGTAGGACACAATATGGCAAACAGCATTCTCACAGCTGTAGGACACAATATGGCAAACAGCATTCTCAGCTGTAGGACACAATATGGCAAACAGCATTCTCAGCTATAGGACACAATATGGCAAACAGCATTCTCACAGCTGCAGGACACAATATGGCAAACAGCATTCTCACAGCTGTAGGACACAATATGGCAAAGAGCATTCTCAGAGAAACACAGCATTCTCACAGCTGCAGGACACAATATGGCAAACAGCAATCTCACAGCTGTAGGACACAATATGGCAAACAGCATTCTCAGCTGTAGGACACAATATGGCAAACAGCATTCTCACAGCTGCAGGACACAATATGGCAAACAGCATTCTCACAGCTGTAGGGCACAATATGGCAAACAGCATTCTCAGCTGTAGGACACAATATGGCAAACAGCATTCTCACAACTGTAGGACACAATATGGCAAACAGCATTCTCACAGCTGTAGGACACAATATGGCAAACAGCATTCTCACAGCTGTAGGACACAATATGGCAAACAGCATTCTCACAGCTGTAGGACACAATATGGCAAACAGCATTCTCACAGCTGTAGGACACAATATGGCAAACAGCATTCTTACAGCTGTAGGACACAATATGGCAAACAGCATTCTCACAGTTGTAGGACACAATATGGCAAACAGCATTCTCACAGCTGTAGGACACAATATGGCAAACACCATTCTCACAGCTGTAGGACACAATATGGCAAACAGCATTCTCACAGCTGCAGGACACAATATGGCAAACAGCATTCTCAGAGAAACACAGCATTCTCACAGCTGCAGGACACAATATGGCAAACAGCATTCTCACAGCTGTAGGACACAATATGGCAAACAGCATTCTCACAGCTGCAGGACACAATATGGCAAACAGCATTCTCAGCTGTAGGACACAATATGGCAAACAGCATTCTCACAGCTGCAGGACACAATAAGGCAAACAGCATTCTCACAGCTGTAGGACACAATATGGCAAACAGCATTCTCAGCTGTAGGACACAATATGGCAAACAGCATTCTCACAGCTGCAGGACACAATATGGCAAACAGCATTCTCACAGAAACACAGCATTCTCACAGCTGCAGGACACAATATGGCAAACAGCAATCTCACAGCTGTAGGACACAATATGGCAAACAGCATTCTCACAGCTGTAGGACACAATATGGCAAACAGCATTCTCAGCTGTAGGACACAATATGGCAAACAGCATTCTCACAGCTGCAGGACACAATATGGCAAACAGCATTCTCACAGCTGTAGGGCACAATATGGCAAACAGCATTCTCAGCTGTAGGACACAATATGGCAAAAAGCATTCTCACAGCTGTAGGACACAATATGGCAAACAGCATTCTCACAGCTTTAGGACACAATATGGCAAACAGCATTCTCACAGCTGTAGGACACAATATGGCAAACAGCATTCTCACAGCTGTAGGACACAATATGGCAAACAGCATTCTCACAGCTGTAGGACACAATATGGCAAACAGCATTCTTACAGCTGTAGGACACAATATGGCAAACAGCATTCTCACAGTTGTAGGACACAATATGGCAAACAGCATTCTCACAGCTGTAGGACACAATATGGCAAACAGCATTCTCACAGCTGTAGGACACAATATGGCAAACAGCATTCTCACAGCTGTAGGACACAATATGGCAAAGAGCATTCTCAGAGAAACACAGCATTCTCACAGCTGCAGGACACAATATGGCAAACAGCATTCTCACAGCTGTAGGACACAATATGGCAAACAGCATTCTCACAGCTGCAGGACACAATATGGCAAACAGCATTCTCAGCTGTAGGACACAATATGGCAAACAGCATTCTCACAGCTGCAGGACACAATAAGGCAAACAGCATTCTCACAGCTGTAGGACACAATATGGCAAACAGCATTCTCAGCTGTAGGACACAATATGGCAAACAGCATTCTCACAGCTGCAGGACACAATATGGCAAACAGCATTCTCACAGCTGTAGGACACAATATGGCAAACAGTATTCTCACAGCTGTAGGACACAATATGGCAAACAGCATTCTCACAGCTGTAGGACACAATATGGCAAACAGCATTCTCACAGCTGTAGGACACAATATGGCAAACAGCATTCTCACAGCTGTAGGACACAATATGGCAAACAGCATTCTCAGCTGTAGGACACAATATGGCAAACAGCATTCTCAGAGAAACACAGCATTCTCACAGCTGCAGGACACAATATGGCAAACAGCATTCTCACAGCTGTAGGACACAATATGGCAAACAGCATTCTCACAGCTGCAGGACACAATATGGCAAACAGCATTCTCAGCTGTAGGACACAATATGGCAAACAGCATTCTCACAGCTGCAGGACACAATAAGGCAAACAGCATTCTCACAGCTGTAGGACACAATATGGCAAACAGCATTCTCAGCTGTAGGACACAATATGGCAAACAGCATTCTCACAGCTGCAGGACACAATATGGCAAACAGCATTCTCAGCTGTAGGACACAATATGGCAAACAGCATTCTCAGCTGTAGGACACAATATGGCAAACAGCATTCTCACAGCTGCAGGACACAATATGGCAAACAGCATTCTCAGCTGTAGGACACAATATGGCAAACAGCATTCTCACAGCTGTAGGACACAATATGGCAAACAGCATTCTCACAGCTGCAGGACACAATATGGCAAACAGCATTCTCACAGCTGTAGGACACAATATGGCAAAGAGCATTCTCAGAGAAACACAGCATTCTCACAGCTGCAGGACACAATATGGCAAACAGCATTCTCACAGCTGTAGGGCACAATATGGCAAACAGCATTCTCAGCTGTAGGACACAATATGGCAAACAGCATTCTCACAGCTGTAGGACACAATATGGCAAACAGCATTCTCACAGCTGTAGGACACAATATGGCAAACAGCATTCTTACAGCCGTAGGACACAATATGGCAAACAGCATTCTCACAGCTGTAGGACACAATATGGCAAACAGCATTCTCACAGCTGTAGGACACAATATGGCAAACAGCATTCTCACAGCTTTAGGACACAATATGGCAAACAGCATTCTTACAGCCGAAGGACACAATATGGCAAACAGCATTCTCACAGCTGTAGGACACAATATGGCAAACAGCATTCTCAGAGCTGTAGGACACAATATGGCAAACAACATTCTTACAGCTGTAGGACACAATATGGCAAACAGCATTCTCAGAGAAACACAGCATTCTCACAGCTGCAAGACACAATATGGCAAACAGCATTCTCACAGCTGTAGGACACAATATGGCAAACAGCATTCTCACAGCTGTAGGACACAATATGGCAAACAGCATTCTCAGCTGTAGGACACAATATGGCAAACAGCATTCTCACAGCTGCAGGACACAATATGGCAAACAGCATTCTCAGCTGTAGGACACAATATGGCAAACAGCATTCTCACAGCTGCAGGACCCAATATGGCAAACAGCATTCTCACAGCTGTAGGACACAATATGGCAAACAGCATTCTCACAGCTGTAGGACACAATATGGCAAACAGCATTCTCAGCTGTAGGACACAATATGGCAAACAGCATTCTCACAGCTGTAGGACACAATATGGCAAACAGCATTCTCAGCTGTAGGACACAATATGGCAAACAGCATTCTCACAGCTGCAGGACCCAATATGGCAAACAGCATTCTCACAGCTGTAGGACACAATATGGCAAACAGCATTCTCACAGCTGTAGGACACAATATGGCAAACAGCATTCTCAGCTGTAGGACACAATATGGAAAACAGCATTCTCACAGCTGCAGGACCCAATATGGCAAACAGCATTCTCACAGCTGTAGGACACAATATGGCAAACAGCATTCTCAGAGCTGTAGGACACAATATGGCAAACAACATTCTTACAGCTGTAGGACACAATATGGCAAACAGCATTCTCACAGCTGTAGGACACAATATGGCAAACAGCATTCTCACAGCTGTAGGACACAATATGGCAAACAGCATTCTCACAGCTGTAGGACACAATATGGCAAACAGCATTCTCACAGCTGCAGGACACAATATGGCAAACAGCATTCTCACAGCTGTAGGACACAATATGGCAAACAGCATTCTCAGAGAAACACAGCATTCTCACAGCTGCAAGACACAATATGGCAAACAGCATTCTCACAGCTGTAGGACACAATATGGCAAACAGCATTCTCACAGCTGTAGGACACAATATGGCAAACAGCATTCTCAGCTGTAGGACACAATATGGCAAACAGCATTCTCACAGCTGCAGGACACAATATGGCAAACAGCATTCTCAGCTGTAGGACACAATATGGCAAACAGCATTCTCACAGCTGCAGGACCCAATATGGCAAACAGCATTCTCACAGCTGTAGGACACAATATGGCAAACAGCATTCTCACAGCTGTAGGACACAATATGGCAAACAGCATTCTCAGCTGTAGGACACAATATGGCAAACAGCATTCTCACAGCTGTAGGACACAATATGGCAAACAGCATTCTCAGCTGTAGGACACAATATGGCAAACAGCATTCTCACAGCTGCAGGACCCAATATGGCAAACAGCATTCTCACAGCTGTAGGACACAATATGGCAAACAGCATTCTCACAGCTGTAGGACACAATATGGCAAACAGCATTCTCAGCTGTAGGACACAATATGGAAAACAGCATTCTCACAGCTGCAGGACCCAATATGGCAAACAGCATTCTCACAGCTGTAGGACACAATATGGCAAACAGCATTCTTACAGCTGTAGGACACAATATGGCAAACAGCATTCTCACAGCTGTAGGACACAATATGGCAAACAGCATTCTCACAGCTGTAGGACACAATATGGTAAACAGCATTCTCAGCTGTAGGACACAATATGGTAAACAGCATTCTCACAGCTGTAGGACACAATATGGCAAACAGGATTCTCAGCTGTAGGACACAATATGGCAAACAGCATTCTCACAGCTGCAGGACACAATATGGCAAACAGCATTCTCACAGCTGCAAGACACAATATGGCAAAAAACATTCTCACAGCTGTAGGACACAATATGGCAAACAGCATTCTCAGCTGTAGGACACAATATGGCAAACAGCATTCTCACAGCTGTAGGACACAATATGGCAAACAGTATTCTCACAGCTGTAGGACACAATATGGCAAACAGCATTCTCACAGCTGTAGGACACAATATGGCAAACAGCATTCTCACAGCTGTAGGACACAATATGGCAAACAGCATTCTCACAGCTGTAGGACACAATATGGCAAACAGCATTCTCAGCTGTAGGACACAATATGGCAAACAGCATTCTCAGAGAAACACAGCATTCTCACAGCTGCAGGACACAATATGGCAAACAGCATTCTCACAGCTGTAGGACACAATATGGCAAACAGCATTCTCACAGCTGCAGGACACAATATGGCAAACAGCATTCTCAGCTGTAGGACACAATATGGCAAACAGCATTCTCACAGCTGCAGGACACAATAAGGCAAACAGCATTCTCACAGCTGTAGGACACAATATGGCAAACAGCATTCTCAGCTGTAGGACACAATATGGCAAACAGCATTCTCACAGCTGCAGGACACAATATGGCAAACAGCATTCTCAGCTGTAGGACACAATATGGCAAACAGCATTCTCAGCTGTAGGACACAATATGGCAAACAGCATTCTCACAGCTGCAGGACACAATATGGCAAACAGCATTCTCAGCTGTAGGACACAATATGGCAAACAGCATTCTCACAGCTGTAGGACACAATATGGCAAACAGCATTCTCACAGCTGCAGGACACAATATGGCAAACAGCATTCTCACAGCTGTAGGACACAATATGGCAAAGAGCATTCTCAGAGAAACACAGCATTCTCACAGCTGCAGGACACAATATGGCAAACAGCATTCTCACAGCTGTAGGGCACAATATGGCAAACAGCATTCTCAGCTGTAGGACACAATATGGCAAACAGCATTCTCACAGCTGTAGGACACAATATGGCAAACAGCATTCTCACAGCTGTAGGACACAATATGGCAAACAGCATTCTTACAGCCGTAGGACACAATATGGCAAACAGCATTCTCACAGCTGTAGGACACAATATGGCAAACAGCATTCTCACAGCTGTAGGACACAATATGGCAAACAGCATTCTCACAGCTTTAGGACACAATATGGCAAACAGCATTCTTACAGCCGAAGGACACAATATGGCAAACAGCATTCTCACAGCTGTAGGACACAATATGGCAAACAGCATTCTCAGAGCTGTAGGACACAATATGGCAAACAACATTCTTACAGCTGTAGGACACAATATGGCAAACAGCATTCTCAGAGAAACACAGCATTCTCACAGCTGCAAGACACAATATGGCAAACAGCATTCTCACAGCTGTAGGACACAATATGGCAAACAGCATTCTCACAGCTGTAGGACACAATATGGCAAACAGCATTCTCAGCTGTAGGACACAATATGGCAAACAGCATTCTCACAGCTGCAGGACACAATATGGCAAACAGCATTCTCAGCTGTAGGACACAATATGGCAAACAGCATTCTCACAGCTGCAGGACCCAATATGGCAAACAGCATTCTCACAGCTGTAGGACACAATATGGCAAACAGCATTCTCACAGCTGTAGGACACAATATGGCAAACAGCATTCTCAGCTGTAGGACACAATATGGCAAACAGCATTCTCACAGCTGCAGGACCCAATATGGCAAACAGCATTCTCACAGCTGTAGGACACAATATGGAAAACAGCATTCTCACAGCTGCAGGACCCAATATGGCAAACAGCATTCTCACAGCTGTAGGACACAATATGGCAAACAGCATTCTCAGAGCTGTAGGACACAATATGGCAAACAACATTCTCACAGCTGTAGGACACAATATGGCAAACAGCATTCTCACAGCTGTAGGACACAATATGGCAAACAGCATTCTCACAGCTGTAGGACACAATATGGCAAACAGCATTCTCAGCTGTAGGACACAATATGGCAAACAGCATTCTCACAGCTGCAGGACACAATATGGCAAACAGCATTCTCAGCTGTAGGACACAATATGGCAAACAGCATTCTCACAGCTGCAGGACCCAATATGGCAAACAGCATTCTCACAGCTGTAGGACACAATATGGCAAACAGCATTCTCACAGCTGTAGGACACAATATGGCAAACAGCATTCTCACAGCTGCAGGACACAATATGGCAAACAGCATTCTCACAGCTGTAGGACACAATATGGCAAACAGCATTCTCAGAGAAACACAGCATTCTCACAGCTGCAAGACACAATATGGCAAACAGCATTCTCACAGCTGTAGGACACAATATGGCAAACAGCATTCTCACAGCTGTAGGACACAATATGGCAAACAGCATTCTCAGCTGTAGGACACAATATGGCAAACAGCATTCTCACAGCTGCAGGACACAATATGGCAAACAGCATTCTCAGCTGTAGGACACAATATGGCAAACAGCATTCTCACAGCTGCAGGACCCAATATGGCAAACAGCATTCTCACAGCTGTAGGACACAATATGGCAAACAGCATTCTCACAGCTGTAGGACACAATATGGCAAACAGCATTCTCAGCTGTAGGACACAATATGGCAAACAGCATTCTCACAGCTGTAGGACACAATATGGCAAACAGCATTCTCAGCTGTAGGACACAATATGGCAAACAGCATTCTCACAGCTGCAGGACCCAATATGGCAAACAGCATTCTCACAGCTGTAGGACACAATATGGCAAACAGCATTCTCACAGCTGTAGGACACAATATGGCAAACAGCATTCTCAGCTGTAGGACACAATATGGAAAACAGCATTCTCACAGCTGCAGGACCCAATATGGCAAACAGCATTCTCACAGCTGTAGGACACAATATGGCAAACAGCATTCTTACAGCTGTAGGACACAATATGGCAAACAGCATTCTCACAGCTGTAGGACACAATATGGCAAACAGCATTCTCACAGCTGTAGGACACAATATGGTAAACAGCATTCTCAGCTGTAGGACACAATATGGTAAACAGCATTCTCACAGCTGTAGGACACAATATGGCAAACAGGATTCTCAGCTGTAGGACACAATATGGCAAACAGCATTCTCACAGCTGCAGGACACAATATGGCAAACAGCATTCTCACAGCTGCAAGACACAATATGGCAAAAAACATTCTCACAGCTGTAGGACACAATATGGCAAACAGCATTCTCAGCTGTAGGACACAATATGGCAAACAGCATTCTCACAGCTGTAGGACACAATATGGCAAACAGCATTCTCACAGCTGCAGGACACAATATGGCAAACAGCATTCTCACAGAAACACGGCAGTAGGACACAATATGGCAAACAACATTCTCACAGAATCACGGCTGCAGGACACCATATGGCAAACAGCATTCTCACGGCTGCAGGACGAAATATGGCAAACAGCATTCTCACAGAAACACGGCTGCAGGACACAATATGGCAAACAGCATTCTCACAGAAACACGGCTGCAGGACACAATATGGCAAACAGCATTGTCACAGCTGCAGGACACAATATGGCAAACAGCATTCTCAAAGCTGCAGGACACAATATGGCAAACAGCATTCTCAAAGCTGCAGGACACAATATGGCAAACAGCATTCTCAGCTGTAAGACACAATATGGCAAACAGCATTCTCAGAGAAACAGCATTCTCACAGCTGCAGGACACAATCTGGAAAACAGCATTCTAACAGCTGTAGGACACAATATGGCAAACAACATTCTCAGCTGTAGGACACAATATGGCAAAAAGCATTCTCACAGCTGTAGGGCACAATATGGCAAACAGCATTCTCAGCTGTAGGACACAATATGGCAAAGAGCATTCTCAGAGAAACACAGCATTCTCACAGCTGCAGGACACAATATGGCAAACAGCAATCACACAGCTGTAGGACACAATATGGCAAACAGCATTCTCACAGCTGTAGGACACAATATGGCAAACAGCATTCTCAGCTGTAGGACACAATATGGCAAACAGCATTCTCACAGCTGCAGGACACAATATGGCAAACAGCATTCTCACAGCTGTAGGACACAATATGGCAAACAGCATTCTCACAGCTGTAGGACACAATATGGCAAACAGCATTCTCACAGCTGTAGGACACAATATGGCAAACAGCATTCTTACAGCTGTAGGACACAATATGGCAAACAGCATTCTCACAGTTGTAGGACACAATATGGCAAACAGCATTCTCACAGCTGCAGGACACAATATGGCAAACAGCATTCTCACAGCTGCAGGACACAATATGGCAAACAGCATTCTCAGCTGTAGGACACATTATGGCAAACAGCATTCTCACAGCTGCAGGACACAATATGGCAAACAGCATTCTCACAGCTGCAGGACACAATATGGCAAACAGCATTCTCACAGCTGTAGGACACAATATGGCAAACAGCATTCTCACAGAAACACGGCTGCAGGACACAATATGGCAAACAGCATTCTCACAGAAACACGGCTGCAGGACACAATATGGCAAACAGCATTGTCACAGCTGCAGGACACAATATGGCAAACAGCATTCTCAAAGCTGCAGGACACAATATGGCAAACAGCATTCTCAAAGCTGCAGGACACAATATGGCAAACAGCATTCTCAGCTGTAAGACACAATATGGCAAACAGCATTCTCAGAGAAACAGCATTCTCACAGCTGCAGGACACAATCTGGAAAACAGCATTCTAACAGCTGTAGGACACAATATGGCAAACAGCATTCTCAGCTGTAGGACACAATATGGCAAAGAGCATTCTCAGAGAAACACAGCATTCTCACAGCTGCAGGACACAATATGGCAAACAGCATTCTCAGCTGTAGGACACAATATGGCAAACAGCATTCTCACAGCTGCAGGACACAATAAGGCAAACAGCATTCTCACAGCTGTAGGACACAATATGGCAAACAGCATTCTCAGCTGTAGGACACAATATGGCAAACAGCATTCTCAGCTGTAGGACACAATATGGCAAACAGCATTCTCAGAGAAACACAGCATTCTCACAGCTGCAGGACACAATATGGCAAACAGCATTCTCACAGCTGTAGGACACAATATGGCAAACAGCATTCTCACAGCTGCAGGACACAATATGGCAAACAGCATTCTCAGCTGTAGGACACAATATGGCAAACAGCATTCTCACAGCTGCAGGACACAATAAGGCAAACAGCATTCTCACAGCTGTAGGACACAATATGGCAAACAGCATTCTCAGCTGTAGGACACAATATGGCAAACAGCATTCTCACAGCTGCAGGACACAATATGGCAAACAGCATTCTCAGCTGTAGGACACAATATGGCAAACAGCATTCTCAGCTGTAGGACACAATATGGCAAACAGCATTCTCACAGCTGCAGGACACAATATGGCAAACAGCATTCTCACAGCTGCAAGACACAATATGGCAAAAAACATTCTCACAGCTGTAGGACACAATATGGCAAACAGCATTCTCAGCTGTAGGACACAATATGGCAAACAGCATTCTCACAGCTGTAGGACACAATATGGCAAACAGCATTCTCACAGCTGCAGGACACAATATGGCAAACAGCATTCTCACAGAAACACGGCAGTAGGACACAATATGGCAAACAACATTCTCACAGAATCACGGCTGCAGGACACCATATGGCAAACAGCATTCTCACGGCTGCAGGACGAAATATGGCAAACAGCATTCTCACAGAAACACGGCTGCAGGACACAATATGGCAAACAGCATTCTCACAGAAACACGGCTGCAGGACACAATATGGCAAACAGCATTGTCACAGCTGCAGGACACAATATGGCAAACAGCATTCTCAAAGCTGCAGGACACAATATGGCAAACAGCATTCTCAAAGCTGCAGGACACAATATGGCAAACAGCATTCTCAGCTGTAAGACACAATATGGCAAACAGCATTCTCAGAGAAACAGCATTCTCACAGCTGCAGGACACAATCTGGAAAACAGCATTCTAACAGCTGTAGGACACAATATGGCAAACAACATTCTCAGCTGTAGGACACAATATGGCAAAAAGCATTCTCACAGCTGTAGGGCACAATATGGCAAACAGCATTCTCAGCTGTAGGACACAATATGGCAAAGAGCATTCTCAGAGAAACACAGCATTCTCACAGCTGCAGGACACAATATGGCAAACAGCAATCACACAGCTGTAGGACACAATATGGCAAACAGCATTCTCACAGCTGTAGGACACAATATGGCAAACAGCATTCTCAGCTGTAGGACACAATATGGCAAACAGCATTCTCACAGCTGCAGGACACAATATGGCAAACAGCATTCTCACAGCTGTAGGACACAATATGGCAAACAGCATTCTCACAGCTGTAGGACACAATATGGCAAACAGCATTCTCACAGCTGTAGGACACAATATGGCAAACAGCATTCTTACAGCTGTAGGACACAATATGGCAAACAGCATTCTCACAGTTGTAGGACACAATATGGCAAACAGCATTCTCACAGCTGCAGGACACAATATGGCAAACAGCATTCTCACAGCTGCAGGACACAATATGGCAAACAGCATTCTCAGCTGTAGGACACATTATGGCAAACAGCATTCTCACAGCTGCAGGACACAATATGGCAAACAGCATTCTCACAGCTGCAGGACACAATATGGCAAACAGCATTCTCACAGCTGTAGGACACAATATGGCAAACAGCATTCTCACAGAAACACGGCTGCAGGACACAATATGGCAAACAGCATTCTCACAGAAACACGGCTGCAGGACACAATATGGCAAACAGCATTGTCACAGCTGCAGGACACAATATGGCAAACAGCATTCTCAAAGCTGCAGGACACAATATGGCAAACAGCATTCTCAAAGCTGCAGGACACAATATGGCAAACAGCATTCTCAGCTGTAAGACACAATATGGCAAACAGCATTCTCAGAGAAACAGCATTCTCACAGCTGCAGGACACAATCTGGAAAACAGCATTCTAACAGCTGTAGGACACAATATGGCAAACAGCATTCTCAGCTGTAGGACACAATATGGCAAAGAGCATTCTCAGAGAAACACAGCATTCTCACAGCTGCAGGACACAATATGGCAAACAGCATTCTCAGCTGTAGGACACAATATGGCAAACAGCATTCTCACAGCTGCAGGACACAATAAGGCAAACAGCATTCTCACAGCTGTAGGACACAATATGGCAAACAGCATTCTCAGCTGTAGGACACAATATGGCAAACAGCATTCTCAGCTGTAGGACACAATATGGCAAACAGCATTCTCAGAGAAACAGCATTCTCACAGCTGCAGGACACAATATGGCAAACAGCATTCTCACAGCTGTAGGACACAATATGGGAAACAGCATTCTCACAGCTGCAGGACACAATATGGCAAACAGCATTCTCAGCTGTAGGACACAATATGGCAAACAGCATTCTCACAGCTGCAGGACACAATAAGGCAAACAGCATTCTCACAGCTGTAGGACACAATATGGCAAACAGCATTCTCAGCTGTAGGACACAATATGGCAAACAGCATTCTCACAGCTGCAGGACACAATATGGCAAACAGCATTCTCAGCTGTAGGACACAATATGGCAAACAGCATTCTCAGCTGTAGGACACAATATGGCAAACAGCATTCTCACAGCTGCAGGACACAATATGGCAAACAGCATTCTCAGCTGTAGGACACAATATGGCAAACAGCATTCTCACAGCTGTAGGACACAATATGGCAAACAGCATTCTCACAGCTGCAGGACACAATATGGCAAACAGCATTCTCACAGCTGTAGGACACAATATGGCAAAGAGCATTCTCAGAGAAACACAGCATTCTCACAGCTGCAGGACACAATATGGCAAACAGCATTCTCACAGCTGTAGGGCACAATATGGCAAACAGCATTCTCAGCTGTAGGACACAATATGGCAAACAGCATTCTCACAGCTGTAGGACACAATATGGCAAACAGCATTCTCACAGCTGTAGGACACAATATGGCAAACAGCATTCTTACAGCCGTAGGACACAATATGGCAAACAGCATTCTCACAGCTGTAGGACACAATATGGCAAACAGCATTCTCACAGCTGTAGGACACAATATGGCAAACAGCATTCTCACAGCTTTAGGACACAATATGGCAAACAGCATTCTTACAGCCGAAGGACACAATATGGCAAACAGCATTCTCACAGCTGTAGGACACAATATGGCAAACAGCATTCTCAGAGCTGTAGGACACAATATGGCAAACAACATTCTTACAGCTGTAGGACACAATATGGCAAACAGCATTCTCAGAGAAACACAGCATTCTCACAGCTGCAAGACACAATATGGCAAACAGCATTCTCACAGCTGTAGGACACAATATGGCAAACAGCATTCTCACAGCTGTAGGACACAATATGGCAAACAGCATTCTCAGCTGTAGGACACAATATGGCAAACAGCATTCTCACAGCTGCAGGACACAATATGGCAAACAGCATTCTCAGCTGTAGGACACAATATGGCAAACAGCATTCTCACAGCTGCAGGACCCAATATGGCAAACAGCATTCTCACAGCTGTAGGACACAATATGGCAAACAGCATTCTCACAGCTGTAGGACACAATATGGCAAACAGCATTCTCAGCTGTAGGACACAATATGGCAAACAGCATTCTCACAGCTGTAGGACACAATATGGCAAACAGCATTCTCAGCTGTAGGACACAATATGGCAAACAGCATTCTCACAGCTGCAGGACCCAATATGGCAAACAGCATTCTCACAGCTGTAGGACACAATATGGCAAACAGCATTCTCACAGCTGTAGGACACAATATGGCAAACAGCATTCTCAGCTGTAGGACACAATATGGAAAACAGCATTCTCACAGCTGCAGGACCCAATATGGCAAACAGCATTCTCACAGCTGTAGGACACAATATGGCAAACAGCATTCTCAGAGCTGTAGGACACAATATGGCAAACAACATTCTTACAGCTGTAGGACACAATATGGCAAACAGCATTCTCACAGCTGTAGGACACAATATGGCAAACAGCATTCTCACAGCTGTAGGACACAATATGGCAAACAGCATTCTCACAGCTGTAGGACACAATATGGCAAACAGCATTCTCACAGCTGCAGGACACAATATGGCAAACAGCATTCTCACAGCTGTAGGACACAATATGGCAAACAGCATTCTCAGAGAAACACAGCATTCTCACAGCTGCAAGACACAATATGGCAAACAGCATTCTCACAGCTGTAGGACACAATATGGCAAACAGCATTCTCACAGCTGTAGGACACAATATGGCAAACAGCATTCTCAGCTGTAGGACACAATATGGCAAACAGCATTCTCACAGCTGCAGGACACAATATGGCAAACAGCATTCTCAGCTGTAGGACACAATATGGCAAACAGCATTCTCACAGCTGCAGGACCCAATATGGCAAACAGCATTCTCACAGCTGTAGGACACAATATGGCAAACAGCATTCTCACAGCTGTAGGACACAATATGGCAAACAGCATTCTCAGCTGTAGGACACAATATGGCAAACAGCATTCTCACAGCTGTAGGACACAATATGGCAAACAGCATTCTCAGCTGTAGGACACAATATGGCAAACAGCATTCTCACAGCTGCAGGACCCAATATGGCAAACAGCATTCTCACAGCTGTAGGACACAATATGGCAAACAGCATTCTCACAGCTGTAGGACACAATATGGCAAACAGCATTCTCAGCTGTAGGACACAATATGGCAAACAGCATTCTCACAGCTGTAGGACACAATATGGCAAACAGCATTCTTACAGCCGTAGGACACAATATGGCAAACAGCATTCTCACAGCTGTAGGACACAATATGGCAAACAGCATTCTCACAGCTGTAGGACACAATATGGCAAACAGCATTCTCACAGCTTTAGGACACAATATGGCAAACAGCATTCTTACAGCCGAAGGACACAATATGGCAAACAGCATTCTCACAGCTGTAGGACACAATATGGCAAACAGCATTCTCAGAGCTGTAGGACACAATATGGCAAACAACATTCTTACAGCTGTAGGACACAATATGGCAAACAGCATTCTCAGAGAAACACAGCATTCTCACAGCTGCAAGACACAATATGGCAAACAGCATTCTCACAGCTGTAGGACACAATATGGCAAACAGCATTCTCACAGCTGTAGGACACAATATGGCAAACAGCATTCTCAGCTGTAGGACACAATATGGCAAACAGCATTCTCACAGCTGCAGGACACAATATGGCAAACAGCATTCTCAGCTGTAGGACACAATATGGCAAACAGCATTCTCACAGCTGCAGGACCCAATATGGCAAACAGCATTCTCACAGCTGTAGGACACAATATGGCAAACAGCATTCTCACAGCTGTAGGACACAATATGGCAAACAGCATTCTCAGCTGTAGGACACAATATGGCAAACAGCATTCTCACAGCTGTAGGACACAATATGGCAAACAGCATTCTCAGCTGTAGGACACAATATGGCAAACAGCATTCTCACAGCTGCAGGACCCAATATGGCAAACAGCATTCTCACAGCTGTAGGACACAATATGGCAAACAGCATTCTCACAGCTGTAGGACACAATATGGCAAACAGCATTCTCAGCTGTAGGACACAATATGGAAAACAGCATTCTCACAGCTGCAGGACCCAATATGGCAAACAGCATTCTCACAGCTGTAGGACACAATATGGCAAACAGCATTCTCAGAGCTGTAGGACACAATATGGCAAACAACATTCTTACAGCTGTAGGACACAATATGGCAAACAGCATTCTCACAGCTGTAGGACACAATATGGCAAACAGCATTCTCACAGCTGTAGGACACAATATGGCAAACAGCATTCTCACAGCTGTAGGACACAATATGGCAAACAGCATTCTCACAGCTGCAGGACACAATATGGCAAACAGCATTCTCACAGCTGTAGGACACAATATGGCAAACAGCATTCTCAGAGAAACACAGCATTCTCACAGCTGCAAGACACAATATGGCAAACAGCATTCTCACAGCTGTAGGACACAATATGGCAAACAGCATTCTCACAGCTGTAGGACACAATATGGCAAACAGCATTCTCAGCTGTAGGACACAATATGGCAAACAGCATTCTCACAGCTGCAGGACACAATATGGCAAACAGCATTCTCAGCTGTAGGACACAATATGGCAAACAGCATTCTCACAGCTGCAGGACCCAATATGGCAAACAGCATTCTCACAGCTGTAGGACACAATATGGCAAACAGCATTCTCACAGCTGTAGGACACAATATGGCAAACAGCATTCTCAGCTGTAGGACACAATATGGCAAACAGCATTCTCACAGCTGTAGGACACAATATGGCAAACAGCATTCTCAGCTGTAGGACACAATATGGCAAACAGCATTCTCACAGCTGCAGGACCCAATATGGCAAACAGCATTCTCACAGCTGTAGGACACAATATGGCAAACAGCATTCTCACAGCTGTAGGACACAATATGGCAAACAGCATTCTCAGCTGTAGGACACAATATGGAAAACAGCATTCTCACAGCTGCAGGACCCAATATGGCAAACAGCATTCTCACAGCTGTAGGACACAATATGGCAAACAGCATTCTTACAGCTGTAGGACACAATATGGCAAACAGCATTCTCACAGCTGTAGGACACAATATGGCAAACAGCATTCTCACAGCTGTAGGACACAATATGGTAAACAGCATTCTCAGCTGTAGGACACAATATGGTAAACAGCATTCTCACAGCTGTAGGACACAATATGGCAAACAGGATTCTCAGCTGTAGGACACAATATGGCAAACAGCATTCTCACAGCTGCAGGACACAATATGGCAAACAGCATTCTCACAGCTGCAAGACACAATATGGCAAAAAACATTCTCACAGCTGTAGGACACAATATGGCAAACAGCATTCTCAGCTGTAGGACACAATATGGCAAACAGCATTCTCACAGCTGTAGGACACAATATGGCAAACAGCATTCTCACAGCTGCAGGACACAATATGGCAAACAGCATTCTCACAGAAACACGGCAGTAGGACACAATATGGCAAACAACATTCTCACAGAATCACGGCTGCAGGACACCATATGGCAAACAGCATTCTCACGGCTGCAGGACGAAATATGGCAAACAGCATTCTCACAGAAACACGGCTGCAGGACACAATATGGCAAACAGCATTCTCACAGAAACACGGCTGCAGGACACAATATGGCAAACAGCATTGTCACAGCTGCAGGACACAATATGGCAAACAGCATTCTCAAAGCTGCAGGACACAATATGGCAAACAGCATTCTCAAAGCTGCAGGACACAATATGGCAAACAGCATTCTCAGCTGTAAGACACAATATGGCAAACAGCATTCTCAGAGAAACAGCATTCTCACAGCTGCAGGACACAATCTGGAAAACAGCATTCTAACAGCTGTAGGACACAATATGGCAAACAACATTCTCAGCTGTAGGACACAATATGGCAAAAAGCATTCTCACAGCTGTAGGGCACAATATGGCAAACAGCATTCTCAGCTGTAGGACACAATATGGCAAAGAGCATTCTCAGAGAAACACAGCATTCTCACAGCTGCAGGACACAATATGGCAAACAGCAATCACACAGCTGTAGGACACAATATGGCAAACAGCATTCTCACAGCTGTAGGACACAATATGGCAAACAGCATTCTCAGCTGTAGGACACAATATGGCAAACAGCATTCTCACAGCTGCAGGACACAATATGGCAAACAGCATTCTCACAGCTGTAGGACACAATATGGCAAACAGCATTCTCACAGCTGTAGGACACAATATGGCAAACAGCATTCTCACAGCTGTAGGACACAATATGGCAAACAGCATTCTTACAGCTGTAGGACACAATATGGCAAACAGCATTCTCACAGTTGTAGGACACAATATGGCAAACAGCATTCTCACAGCTGCAGGACACAATATGGCAAACAGCATTCTCACAGCTGCAGGACACAATATGGCAAACAGCATTCTCAGCTGTAGGACACATTATGGCAAACAGCATTCTCACAGCTGCAGGACACAATATGGCAAACAGCATTCTCACAGCTGCAGGACACAATATGGCAAACAGCATTCTCACAGCTGTAGGACACAATATGGCAAACAGCATTCTCACAGAAACACGGCTGCAGGACACAATATGGCAAACAGCATTCTCACAGAAACACGGCTGCAGGACACAATATGGCAAACAGCATTGTCACAGCTGCAGGACACAATATGGCAAACAGCATTCTCAAAGCTGCAGGACACAATATGGCAAACAGCATTCTCAAAGCTGCAGGACACAATATGGCAAACAGCATTCTCAGCTGTAAGACACAATATGGCAAACAGCATTCTCAGAGAAACAGCATTCTCACAGCTGCAGGACACAATCTGGAAAACAGCATTCTAACAGCTGTAGGACACAATATGGCAAACAGCATTCTCAGCTGTAGGACACAATATGGCAAAGAGCATTCTCAGAGAAACACAGCATTCTCACAGCTGCAGGACACAATATGGCAAACAGCAATCACACAGCTGTAGGACACAATATGGCAAACAGCATTCTCACAGCTGTAGGACACAATATGGCAAACAGCATTCTCAGCTGTAGGACACAATATGGCAAACAGCATTCTCACAGCTGCAGGACACAATATGGCAAACAGCATTCTCACAGCTGTAGGACACAATATGGCAAACAGCATTCTCACAGCTGTAGGACACAATATGGCAAACAGCATTCTCACAGCTGTAGGACACAATATGACAAACAGCATTCTTACAGCTGTAGGACACAATATGGCAAACAGCATTCTCACAGTTGTAGGACACAATATGGCAAACAGCATTCTCACAGCTGCAGGACACAATATGGCAAACAGCATTCTCACAGCTGCAGGACACAATATGGCAAACAGCATTCTCAGCTGTAGGACACATTATGGCAAACAGCATTCTCACAGCTGCAGGACACAATATGGCAAACAGCATTCTCACAGCTGCAGGACACAATATGGCAAACAGCATTCTCACAGCTGTAGGACACAATATGGCAAACAGCATTCTCACAGCTGTAGGACACAATATGGCAAACAGCATTCTCACAGCTGTAGGACACAATATGGCAAACAGCATTCTCACAGCTGTAGGACACAATATGGCAAACAGCATTCTTACAGCTGTAGGACACAATATGGCAAACAGCATTCTCACAGTTGTAGGACACAATATGGCAAACAGCATTCTCACAGCTGTAGGACACAATATGGCAAACAGCATTCTCAAAGCTGTAGGACACAATATGGCAAACAGCATTCTCACAGCTGTAGGACACAATATGGCAAACAGCATTCTCACAGCTGTAGGACACAATATGGCAAACAGCATTCTCAGCTGTAGGACACAATATGGCAAACAGCATTCTCACAGCTGTAGGACACAATATGGCAAACAGCATTCTCACAGCTGCAGGACACAATATGGCAAACAGCATTCTCACAGCTGTAGGACACAATATGGCAAAGAGCATTCTCAGAGAAACACAGCATTCTCACAGCTGTAGGACACAATATGGCAAACAGCATTCTCACAGCTGTAGGACACAATATGGCAAACAGCATTCTCACAGCTGTAGGACACAATATGGCAAACAGCATTCTCACAGCTGTAGGACACAATATGGCAAACAGCATTCTCACAGCTGTAGGACACAATAGGGCAAACAGCATTCTTACAGCCGTAGGACACAATATGGCAAACAGCATTCTCACAGCTGTAGGACACAATATGGCAAACAGCATTCTCACAGCTGTAGGACACAATATGGCAAACAGCATTCTCACAGCTGTAGGACACAATATGGCAAACAACATTCTTACAGCTGTAGGACACAATATGGCAAACAGCATTCTCACAGCTGTAGGACACAATATGGCAAACAGCATTCTCACAGCTGTAGGACACAATATGGCAAACAGCATTCTCACAGCTGTAGGACACAATATGGCAAACAGCATTCTCACAGCTGTAGGACACAATATGGCAAACAGCATTCTCACAGCTGCAGGACACAATATGGCAAACAGCATTCTCACAGCTGTAGGACACAATATGGCAAAGATCATTCTCAGAGAAACACAGCATTCTCACAGCTGCAAGACACAATATGGCAAACAGCATTCTCACAGCTGTAGGACACAATATGGCAAACAGCATTCTCACAGCTGTAGGACACAATATGGCAAACAGCATTCTCACAGCTGTAGGACACAATATGGCAAACAGCATTCTCAGCTGTAGGACACAATATGGCAAACAGCATTCTCACAGCTGCAGGACCCAATATGGCAAACAGCATTCTCACAGCTGTAGGACACAATATGGCAAACAGCATTCTCAGCTGTAGGACACAATATGGCAAACAGCATTCTCACAGCTGCAGGACACAATATGGCAAACAGCATTCTCAGCTGTAGGACACAATATGGCAAACAGCATTCTCACAGCTGCAGGACCCAATATGGCAAACAGCATTCTCACAGCTGTAGGACACAATATGGCAAACAGCATTCTCACAGCTGTAGGACACAATATGGCAAACAGCATTCTCAGCTGTAGGACACAATATGGCAAACAGCATTCTCACAGCTGTAGGACACAATATGGCAAACAGCATTCTCAGCTGTAGGACACAATATGGCAAACAGCATTCTCACAGCTGCAGGACCCAATATGGCAAACAGCATTCTCACAGCTGTAGGACACAATATGGCAAACAGCATTCTCACAGCTGTAGGACACAATATGGCAAACAGCATTCTCAGCTGTAGGACACAATATGGAAAACAGCATTCTCACAGCTGCAGGACCCAATATGGCAAACAGCATTCTCACAGCTGTAGGACACAATATGGCAAACAGCATTCTTACAGCTGTAGGACACAATATGGCAAACAGCATTCTCACAGCTGTAGGACACAATATGGCAAACAGCATTCTCACAGCAGTAGGACACAATATGGTAAACAGCATTCTCAGCTGTAGGACACAATATGGTAAACAGCATTCTCACAGCTGTAGGACACAATATGGCAAACAGGATTCTCAGCTGTAGGACACAATATGGCAAACAGCATTCTCAGCTGTAGGACACAATATGGCAAACAGCATTCTCACAGCTGTAGGACACAATATGGCAAACAGCATTCTCACAGCTGCAGGACACAATATGGCAAACAGCATTCTCACAGAAACACGGCAGTAGGACACAATATGGCAAACAACATTCTCACAGAATCACGGTTGCAGGACACCATATGGCAAACAGCATTCTCACGGCTGCAGGACGAAATATGGCAAACAGCATTCTCACAGAAACACGGCTGCAGGACACAATATGGCAAACAGCATTCTCACAGAAACACGGCTGCAGGACACAATATGGCAAACAGCATTGTCACAGCTGCAGGACACAATACGGCAAACAGCATTCTCAAAGCTGCAGGACACAATATGGCAAACAGCATTCTCAAAGCTGCAGGACACAATATGGCAAACAGCATTCTCACAGCTGTAGGACACAATATGGCAAACAGCATTCTCACAGCTGTAGGACACAATATGGCAAACAACATTCTTACAGCTGTAGGACACAATATGGCAAACAGCATTCTCACAGCTGTAGGACACAATATGGCAAACAGCATTCTCACAGCTGTAGGACACAATATGGCAAACAGCATTCTCACAGCTGTAGGACACAATATGGCAAACAGCATTCTCACAGCTGTAGGACACAATATGGCAAACAGCATTCTCACAGCTGCAGGACACAATATGGCAAACAGCATTCTCACAGCTGTAGGACACAATATGGCAAAGAGCATTCTCAGAGAAACACAGCATTCTCACAGCTGCAAGACACAATATGGCAAACAGCATTCTCACAGCTGTAGGACACAATATGGCAAACAGCATTCTCACAGCTGTAGGACACAATATGGCAAACAGCATTCTCACAGCTGTAGGACACAATATGGCAAACAGCATTCTCAGCTGTAGGACACAATATGACAAACAGCATTCTCACAGCTGCAGGACCCAATATGGCAAACAGCATTCTCACAGCTGTAGGACACAATATGGCAAACAGCATTCTCAGCTGTAGGACACAATATGGCAAACAGCATTCTCACAGCTGCAGGACACAATATGGCAAACAGCATTCTCAGCTGTAGGACACAATATGGCAAACAGCATTCTCACAGCTGCAGGACCCAATATGGCAAACAGCATTCTCACAGCTGTAGGACACAATATGGCAAACAGCATTCTCACAGCTGTAGGACACAATATGGCAAACAGCATTCTCAGCTGTAGGACACAATATGGCAAACAGCATTCTCACAGCTGTAGGACACAATATGGCAAACAGCATTCTCAGCTGTAGGACACAATATGGCAAACAGCATTCTCACAGCTGCAGGACCCAATATGGCAAACAGCATTCTCACAGCTGTAGGACACAATATGGCAAACAGCATTCTCACAGCTGTAGGACACAATATGGCAAACAGCATTCTCAGCTGTAGGACACAATATGGAAAACAGCATTCTCACAGCTGCAGGACCCAATATGGCAAACAGCATTCTCACAGCTGTAGGACACAATATGGCAAACAGCATTCTTACAGCTGTAGGACACAATATGGCAAACAGCATTCTCACAGCTGTAGGACACAATATGGCAAACAGCATTCTCACAGCTGTAGGACACAATATGGTAAACAGCATTCTCAGCTGTAGGACACAATATGGTAAACAGCATTCTCACAGCTGTAGGACACAATATGGCAAACAGGATTCTCAGCTGTAGGACACAATATGGCAAACAGCATTCTCAGCTGTAGGACACAATATGGCAAACAGCATTCTCACAGCTGTAGGACACAATATGGCAAACAGCATTCTCACAGCTGCAGGACACAATATGGCAAACAGCATTCTCACAGAAACACGGCAGTAGGACACAATATGGCAAACAACATTCTCACAGAATCACGGTTGCAGGACACCATATGGCAAACAGCATTCTCACGGCTGCAGGACGAAATATGGCAAACAGCATTCTCACAGAAACACGGCTGCAGGACACAATATGGCAAACAGCATTCTCACAGAAACACGGCTGCAGGACACAATATGGCAAACAGCATTGTCACAGCTGCAGGACACAATACGGCAAACAGCATTCTCAAAGCTGCAGGACACAATATGGCAAACAGCATTCTCAAAGCTGCAGGACACAATATGGCAAACAGCATTCTCAGCTGTAAGACACAATATGGCAAACAGCATTCTCAGAGAAACAGCATTCTCACAGCTGCAGGACACAATCTGGAAAACAGCATTCTAACAGCTGTAGGACACAATATGGCAAACAACATTCTCAGCTGTAGGACACAATATGGCAAAAAGCATTCTCACAGCTGTAGGGCACAATATGGCAAACAGCATTCTCAGCTGTAGGACACAATATGGCAAACAGCATTCTCACAGCTGTAGGACACAATATGGCAAACAGCATTCTCAGCTGTAGGACACAATATGGCAAAGAGCATTCTCAGAGAAACACAGCATTCTCACAGCTGCAGGACACAATATGGCAAACAGCAATCACATAGCTGTAGGACACAATATGGCAAACAGCATTCTCACAGCTGTAGGACACAATATGGCAAACAGCATTCTCACAGCTGCAGGACACAATATGGCAAACAGCATTCTCACAGCTGTAGGGCACAATATGGCAAACAGCATTCTCAGCTGTAGGACACAATATGGCAAACAGCATTCTCACAGCTGTAGGACACAATATGGCAAACAGCATTCTCACAGCTGTAGGACACAATATGGCAAACAGCATTCTCACAGCTGTAGGACACAATATGGCAAACAGCATTCTCACAGCTGTAGGACACAATATGGCAAACAGCATTCTCACAGCTGTAGGACACAATATGGCAAACAGCATTCTTACAGCTGTAGGACACAATATGGCAAACAGCATTCTCACAGTTGTAGGACACAATATGGCAAACAGCATTCTCACAGCTGTAGGACACAATATGGAAAACAGCATTCTCACAGCTGTAGGACACAATATGGCAAACAGCATTCTCACAGCTGTAGGACACAATATGGCAAAGAGCATTCTCCGAGAAACACAGCATTCTCACAGCTGCAGGACACAATATGGAAACAGCATTCTCAAAGCTGTAGGACACAATATGGCAAACAGCATTCTCACAGCTGCAGGACACAATATGGCAAACAGCATTCTCACAGTTGTAGGACACAATATGGCAAACAGCATTCTCACAGCTGTAGGACACAATATGGCAAACAGCATTCTCACAGCTGTAGGACACAATATGGCAAACAGCATTCTCACAGCTGTAGGACACAATATGGCAAAGAGCATTCTCACAGCTGTAGGACACAATCTGGCAAACAGCATTCTCACAGCTGTAGGGCACAATATGGCAAACAGCATTCTCACAGCTGTGGGACACAATATGGCAAACAGCATTCTCAGACAAACACAGCATTCTCACAGCTGCAGGACACAATATGGCAAACAGCATTCTCAGCTGTAGGACAAGATATGGCAAACAGCATTCTCACAGCTGGACACAATATGGCAAACAGCATTCTCACAGCTGTAGGACACAATATGGCAAACAGCATTCTCAGCTGTAGGACACAATAGGGCAAACAGCATTCTCACAGCTCTAGGACACAATATGACAAACAGCATTCTCACAGCTGCAGGACACAATATGGCAAACAGCATTCTCACAGCTGTAGGGCACAATATGGCAAACAGCATTCTCAGCTGCTGCAGGACACAATATGGCAAACAGCATTCTCACAGCTGTAGGACACAATATGGCAAACAGCATTCTCAGCTGTAGGACACAATATGGCAAGCAGCGTTCTCAGAGCTGCAGGACACAATATGGCAAACAGCATTCTCACAGCTGTAGGACACAATATGGCAAACAGCATTCTCACAGCTGTAGGGCCCAATATGGCAAACAGCATTCTCAGAGAAACACAGCATTCTCACAGCTGCAGGACACAATATGGCAAACAGCATTCTCACAGCTGTAGGACACAATATGGCAAACAGCATTCTCACAGCTGTAGGACACAATATGGCAAACAGCATTCTCAGAGCTGCAGGACACAATATGGCAAACAGCATTCTCACAGCTGTAGGACACAATATGGCAAACAGCATTCTCACAGCTGTAGGACACAATATGGCAAACAGCATTCTCACAGCTGTAGGACACAATATGGCAAACAGCATTCTCAGCTGTAGGACACAATATGGCAAACAGCATTCTCACAGCTGTAGGACACAATATGGCAAACAGCATTCTCACAGAAAAACAGCATTCTCAGCTGTAGGACACAATATGGCAAACAGCATTCTCACAGCTGTGGGACACAATATGGCAAACAGCATTCTCAGCTGTAGGACACAATATGGCAAACAGCATTCTCACAGCTGTAGGGCACAATATGGCAAACAGCATTCTCACAGCTGTAGGACACAATATGGCAAACAGCATTCTCAGACAAACACAGCATTCTCACAGCTGTAGGACACAATCTGGCAAACAGCATTCTCACAGCTGTAGGACACAATCTGGCAAACAGCATTCTCACAGCTGTAGGGCACAATATGGCAAACAGCATTCTCACAGCTGTGGGACACAATATGGCAAACAGCATTCTCAGACAAACACAGCATTCTCACAGCTGCAGGACACAATATGGCAAACAGCATTCTCACAGCTGTAGGACACAATATGGCAAACAGCATTCTCAGCTGTAGGACACAATATGGCAAACAGCATTCTCACAGCTGTAGGGCACAATATGGCAAACAGCATTCTCAGCTGCAGGACACAATATGGCAAACAGCATTCTCACAGTTGTAGGACACAATATGGCAAACAGCATTCACAGCTGTAGGACACAATATGGCAAGCAGCGTTCTCAGAGCTGTAGGACACAATATGGCAAACAGCATTCTTACAGGTGTACGACACAATACGGCAAACAGCATTCTCACAGCTGTAGGGCACAATATGGCAAACAGCATTCTCAGAGAAACACAGCATTCTCACAGCTGCAGGACACAATATGGCAAACAGCATTCTCACAGCTGTAGGACACAATATGGCAAACAGCATTCTCAGCTGTAGGACACAATATGGCAAACAGCATTCTCACAGCTGTAGGGCACAATATGGCAAACAGCATTCTCACAGCTGTAGGACACAATATGGCAAACAGCATTCTCAGACAAACACAGCATTCTCTCAGCTGCAGGACACAATCTGGCAAACAGCATTCTCACAGCTGTAGGACACAATCTGGCAAACAGCATTCTCACAGCTGTAGGGCACAATATGGCAAACAGCATTCTCACAGCTGTGGGACACAATATGGCAAACAGCATTCTCAGACAAACACAGCATTCTCACAGCTGCAGGACACAATATGGCAAACAGCATTCTCACAGCTGTAGGGCACAATATGGCAAACAGCATTCTCAGCTGGAGGACACAATATGGCAAACAGCATTCTCACAGCAGTAGGACACAATATGGCAAACAGCATTCTCAGCTGTAGGACACAATATGGCAAACAGCATTCTCAGCTGTAGGACAAGATATGGCAAACAGCATTCTCACAGCTGGACACAATATGGCAAACAGCATTCTCACAGCTGTAGGACACAATATGGCAAACAGCATTCTCAGCTGTAGGACACAATAGGGCAAACAGCATTCTCACAGCTGTAGGACACAATATGGCAAACAGCATTCTCAGCTGGAGGACACAATATGGCAAACAGCATTCTCACAGCAGTAGGACACAATATGGCAAACAGCATTCTCAGCTGTAGGACACAATATGGCAAACAGCATTCTCAGCTGTAGGACAAGATATGGCAAACAGCATTCTCACAGCTGGACACAATATGGCAAACAGCATTCTCACAGCTGTAGGACACAATATGGCAAACAGCATTCTCAGCTGTAGGACACAATACGGCAAACAGCATTCTCACAGCTGTAGGGCACAATATGGCAAACAGCATTCTCAGAGAAACACAGCATTCTCACAGCTGCAGGACACAATCTGGCAAACAGCATTCTCACAGCTGTAGGACACAATATGGCAAACAGCATTCTCAGCTGTAGGACAAGATATGGCAAACAGCATTCTCACAGCTGGACACAATATGGCAAACAGCATTCTCACAGCTGTAGGACACAATATGGCAAACAGCATTCTCAGCTGTAGGACACAATAGGGCAAACAGCATTCTCACAGCTCTAGGACACAATATGGCAAACAGCATTCTCACAGCTGTAGGACACAATATGGCACACAGCATTCTCACAGCTGTAGGACACAATATGGCAAACAGCATTCTCAGCTGTAGGACACAATATGGCAAACAGCATTCTCACAGCTGTAGGACACAATATGGCAAACAGCATTCTCACAGAAAAACAGCATTCTCAAAGCTGCAGGACACAATATGGCAAACAGCATTCTCACAGCTGTAGGACACAATATGGCAAAGAGCATTCTCAGAGAAACACAGCATTCTCAGAGCTGCAGGACACAATATGGCAAACAGCATTCTCACAGCTGTAGGACACAATATGGCAAACAGCATTCTCACAGCTGTAGGACACAATATGGCAAACAGCATTCTCACAGCTGTAGGACACAATATGGCAAACAGCATTCTCAGCTGGAGGACACAATATGGCAAACAGCATTCTCACAGCAGTAGGACACAATATGGCAAACAGCATTCTCAGCTGTAGGACACAATATGGCAAACAGCATTCTCAGCTGTAGGACACAATATGGCAAACAGCATTCTCACAGCTGTAGGACACAATATGGCAAACAGCATTCTCACAGCTGCAGGGCACAATCTGGCAAACAGCATTCTCACAGCTGTAGGACACAATATGGCAAACAGCATTCTCAGAGAAACACAGCATTCTCACAGCTGTAGGACACAATATGGCAAACAGCATTCTCAGCTGTAGGACACAATATGGCAAACAGCATTCTCACAACTGTAGGACACAATATGGCAAACAGCATTCTCACAGCTGTAGGACACAATATGGCAAACAGCATTCTCACAGCTGTAGGGCACAATATGGCAAACAGCATTCTCACAGCTGTAGGACACAATATGGCAAACAGCATTCTCACAGCTGTAGGACACAATCTGGCAAACAGCATTCTCACAGCTGTAGGACACAATCTGGCAAACAGCATTCTCACAGCTGTAGGGCACAATATGGCAAACAGCATTCTCACAGCTGTAGGGCACAATATGGCAAACAGCATTCTCACAGCTGTAGGACACAATATGGCAAACAGCATTCTCACAGCTGTAGGACACAATATGGCAAACAGCATTCACAGCTGTAGGACACAATATGGCAAGCAGCGTTCTCAGAGCTGTAGGACACAATATGGCAAACAGCATTCTTACAGGTGTAGGACACAATACGGCAAACAGCATTCTCACAGCTGTAGGGCACAATATGGCAAACAGCATTCTCAGAGAAACACAGCATTCTCACAGCTGCAGGACACAATATGGCAAACAGCATTCTCACAGCTGTAGGACACAATATGGCAAACAGCATTCTCAGCTGTAGGACACAATATGGCAAACAGCATTCTCACAGCTGTAGGGCACAATATGGCAAACAGCATTCTCAGCTGCAGGACACAATATGGCAAACAGCATTCTCACAGTTGTAGGACACAATATGGCAAACAGCATTCACAGCTGTAGGACAATATATGGCAAGCAGCGTTCTCAGAGCTGTAGGACACAATATGGCAAACAGCATTCTTACAGGTGTAGGACACAATACGGCAAACAGCATTCTCACAGCTGTAGGGCACAATATGGCAAACAGCATTCTCAGCTGTAGGACACAATATGGCAAACAGCATTCTCACAGCTGTAGGACACAATATGGCAAACAGCATTCTCAGCTGCTGCAGGACACAATATGGCAAACAGCATTCTCACAGCTGTAGGACACAATATGGCAAACAGCATTCTCAGCTGTAGGACACAATATGGCAAGCAGCGTTCTCAGAGCTGCAGGACACAATATGGCAAACAGCATTCTCACAGCTGTAGGACACAATATGGCAAACAGCATTCTCACAGCTGTAGGGCCCAATATGGCAAACAGCATTCTCAGAGAAACACAGCATTCTCACAACTGTAGGACACAATATGGCAAACAGCATTCTCACAGCTGTAGGACACAATATGGCAAACAGCATTCTCACAGCTGTAGGACACAATATGGCAAACAGCATTCTCAGCTGTAGGACACAATATGGCAAACAGCATTCTCACAGCTGTAGGACACAATATGGCAAACAGCATTCTCACAGAAAAACAGCATTCTCACAGCTGCAGGACACAATATGGCAAACAGCATTCTCACAGCTGTAGGACACAATATGGCAAACAGCATTCTCAGCTGTAGGACACAATATGGCAAACAGCATTCTCACAGCTGTAGGACACAATATGGCAAACAGCATTCTCACAGAAAAACAGCATTCTCACAGCTGCAGGACACAATATGGCAAACAGCATTCTCACAGATGTAGGACACAATATGGCAAACAGCATTCTCAGCTGTAGGACACAATATGGCAAACAGCATTCTCACAGCTGTAGGACACAATATGGCAAACAGCATTCTCACAGCTGTAGGACACAATATGGCAAACAGCATTCTCAGCTGTAGGACACAATATGGCAAACAGCATTCTCACAGCTGTAGGACACAATATGGCAAACAGCATTCTCACAGAAAAACAGCATTCTCACAGCTGCAGGACACAATATGGCAAACAGCATTCTCATAGCTGTAGGACACAATATGGCAAACAGCATTCTCAGCTGTAGGACACAATATGGCAAACAGCATTCTCACAGCTGTAGGACACAATATGGCAAACAGCATTCTCACAGAAAAACAGCATTCTCACAGATGTAGGACACAATATGGCAAACAGCATTCTCACAGATGTAGGACACAATATGGCAAACAGCATTCTCAGCTGTAGGACACAATATGGCAAACAGCATTCTCACAGCTGTAGGACACAATATGGCAAACAGCATTCTCACAGCTGTAGGACACAATATGGAAAACAGCATTCTCACAGCTGCAGGACACAATATGGCAAACAGCATTCTCACAGCTGCAGGACACAATATGGCAAACAGCATTCTCACAGCTGTAGGACACAATATGGCAAACAGCATTCTCACAGCTGTAGGACACAATATGGCAAACAGCATTCTCACAGCTGCAGGACACAATATGGAAAACAGCATTCTCACAGCTGCAGGACACAATATGGAAAACAGCATTCTCACAGCTGCAGGACACAATATGGCAAACAGCATTCTCACAGCTGTAGGGAACAATATGGCAAACAGCATTCTCACAGCTGCAGGACACAATATGGCACACAGCATTCTCACAGCTGTAGGACACAATATGGCAAACAGCATTCTCAGAGAAACACAGCATTCTCACAGCTGCAGGACACAATATGGCAAACAGCATTCTCACAGCTGTAGGACACAATATGGCAAACAGCATTCTCAGCTGTAGGACACAATATGGCAAACAGCATTCTCACAGCTGTAGGGCACAATATGGCAAACAGCATTCTCAGCTGCAGGACACAATATGGCAAACAGCATTCTCACAGTTGTAGGACACAATATGGCAAACAGCATTCACAGCTGTAGGACACAATATGGCAAGCAGCGTTCTCAGAGCTGTAGGACACAATATGGCAAACAGCATTCTTACAGGTGTAGGACCCAATACGGCAAACAGCATTCTCACAGCTGTAGGGCACAATATGGCAAACAGCATTCTCAGCTGTAGGACACAATATGGCAAACAGCATTCTCACAGCTGTAGGACACAATATGGCAAACAGCATTCTCAGGTGCTGCAGGACACAATATGGCAAACAGCATTCTCACAGCTGTAGGACACAATATGGCAAACAGCATTCTCAGCTGTAGGACACAATATGGCAAGCAGCGTTCTCAGAGCTGCAGGACACAATATGGCAAACAGCATTCTCACAGCTGTAGGACACAATATGGCAAACAGCATTCTCACAGCTGTAGGGCCCAATATGGCAAACAGCATTCTCAGAGAAACACAGCATTCTCACAACTGTAGGACACAATATGGCAAACAGCATTCTCACAGCTGTAGGACACAATATGGCAAACAGCATTCTCACAGCTGTAGGACACAATATGGCAAACAGCATTCTCAGCTGTAGGACACAATATGGCAAACAGCATTCTCACAGCTGTAGGACACAATATGGCAAACAGCATTCTCACAGAAAAACAGCATTCTCACAGCTGCAGGACACAATATGGCAAACAGCATTCTCACAGCTGTAGGACACAATATGGCAAACAGCATTCTCAGCTGTAGGACACAATATGGCAAACAGCATTCTCACAGCTGTAGGACACAATATGGCAAACAGCATTCTCACAGAAAAACAGCATTCTCACAGCTGCAGGACACAATATGGCAAACAGCATTCTCACAGATGTAGGACACAATATGGCAAACAGCATTCTCAGCTGTAGGACACAATATGGCAAACAGCATTCTCACAGCTGTAGGACACAATATGGCAAACAGCATTCTCACAGCTGTAGGACACAATATGGCAAACAGCATTCTCAGCTGTAGGACACAATATGGCAAACAGCATTCTCACAGCTGTGGGACACAATATGGCAAACAGCATTCTCACAGAAAAACAGCATTCTCACAGCTGCAGGACACAATATGGCAAACAGCATTCTCATAGCTGTAGGACACAATATGGCAAACAGCATTCTCAGCTGTAGGACACAATATGGCAAACAGCATTCTCACAGCTGTAGGACACAATATGGCAAACAGCATTCTCACAGCTGTAGGACACAATATGGCAAACAGCATTCTCACAGCTGTAGGACACAATATGGCAAACAGCATTCTCAGCTGTAGGACACAATATGGAAAACAGCATTCTCACAGCTGCAGGACCCAATATGGCAAACAGCATTCTCACAGCTGTAGGACACAATATGGCAAACAGCATTCTTACAGCTGTAGGACACAATATGGCAAACAGCATTCTCACAGCTGTAGGACACAATATGGCAAACAGCATTCTCACAGCTGTAGGACACAATATGGTAAACAGCATTCTCAGCTGTAGGACACAATATGGTAAACAGCATTCTCACAGCTGTAGGACACAATATGGCAAACAGGATTCTCAGCTGTAGGACACAATATGGCAAACAGCATTCTCAGCTGTAGGACACAATATGGCAAACAGCATTCTCACAGCTGTAGGACACAATATGGCAAACAGCATTCTCACAGCTGCAGGACACAATATGGCAAACAGCATTCTCACAGAAACACGGCAGTAGGACACAATATGGCAAACAACATTCTCACAGAATCACGGTTGCAGGACACCATATGGCAAACAGCATTCTCACGGCTGCAGGACGAAATATGGCAAACAGCATTCTCACAGAAACACGGCTGCAGGACACAATATGGCAAACAGCATTCTCACAGAAACACGGCTGCAGGACACAATATGGCAAACAGCATTGTCACAGCTGCAGGACACAATACGGCAAACAGCATTCTCAAAGCTGCAGGACACAATATGGCAAACAGCATTCTCAAAGCTGCAGGACACAATATGGCAAACAGCATTCTCAGCTGTAAGACACAATATGGCAAACAGCATTCTCAGAGAAACAGCATTCTCACAGCTGCAGGACACAATCTGGAAAACAGCATTCTAACAGCTGTAGGACACAATATGGCAAACAACATTCTCAGCTGTAGGACACAATATGGCAAAAAGCATTCTCACAGCTGTAGGGCACAATATGGCAAACAGCATTCTCAGCTGTAGGACACAATATGGCAAACAGCATTCTCACAGCTGTAGGACACAATATGGCAAACAGCATTCTCAGCTGTAGGACACAATATGGCAAAGAGCATTCTCAGAGAAACACAGCATTCTCACAGCTGCAGGACACAATATGGCAAACAGCAATCACATAGCTGTAGGACACAATATGGCAAACAGCATTCTCACAGCTGTAGGACACAATATGGCAAACAGCATTCTCACAGCTGCAGGACACAATATGGCAAACAGCATTCTCACAGCTGTAGGGCACAATATGGCAAACAGCATTCTCAGCTGTAGGACACAATATGGCAAACAGCATTCTCACAGCTGTAGGACACAATATGGCAAACAGCATTCTCACAGCTGTAGGACACAATATGGCAAACAGCATTCTCACAGCTGTAGGACACAATATGGCAAACAGCATTCTCACAGCTGTAGGACACAATATGGCAAACAGCATTCTCACAGCTGTAGGACACAATATGGCAAACAGCATTCTTACAGCTGTAGGACACAATATGGCAAACAGCATTCTCACAGTTGTAGGACACAATATGGCAAACAGCATTCTCACAGCTGTAGGACACAATATGGAAAACAGCATTCTCACAGCTGTAGGACACAATATGGCAAACAGCATTCTCACAGCTGTAGGACACAATATGGCAAAGAGCATTCTCCGAGAAACACAGCATTCTCACAGCTGCAGGACACAATATGGAAACAGCATTCTCAAAGCTGTAGGACACAATATGGCAAACAGCATTCTCACAGCTGCAGGACACAATATGGCAAACAGCATTCTCACAGTTGTAGGACACAATATGGCAAACAGCATTCTCACAGCTGTAGGACACAATATGGCAAACAGCATTCTCACAGCTGTAGGACACAATATGGCAAACAGCATTCTCACAGCTGTAGGACACAATATGGCAAAGAGCATTCTCACAGCTGTAGGACACAATCTGGCAAACAGCATTCTCACAGCTGTAGGGCACAATATGGCAAACAGCATTCTCACAGCTGTGGGACACAATATGGCAAACAGCATTCTCAGACAAACACAGCATTCTCACAGCTGCAGGACACAATATGGCAAACAGCATTCTCAGCTGTAGGACAAGATATGGCAAACAGCATTCTCACAGCTGGACACAATATGGCAAACAGCATTCTCACAGCTGTAGGACACAATATGGCAAACAGCATTCTCAGCTGTAGGACACAATAGGGCAAACAGCATTCTCACAGCTCTAGGACACAATATGACAAACAGCATTCTCACAGCTGCAGGACACAATATGGCAAACAGCATTCTCACAGCTGTAGGGCACAATATGGCAAACAGCATTCTCAGCTGCTGCAGGACACAATATGGCAAACAGCATTCTCACAGCTGTAGGACACAATATGGCAAACAGCATTCTCAGCTGTAGGACACAATATGGCAAGCAGCGTTCTCAGAGCTGCAGGACACAATATGGCAAACAGCATTCTCACAGCTGTAGGACACAATATGGCAAACAGCATTCTCACAGCTGTAGGGCCCAATATGGCAAACAGCATTCTCAGAGAAACACAGCATTCTCACAGCTGCAGGACACAATATGGCAAACAGCATTCTCACAGCTGTAGGACACAATATGGCAAACAGCATTCTCACAGCTGTAGGACACAATATGGCAAACAGCATTCTCAGCTGTAGGACACAATATGGCAAACAGCATTCTTACAGCTATAGGACATAATATGGCAAACAGCATTCTCACAGCTGTAGGACACAATATGGCAAACAGCATTCTCACAGCTGTAGGACACAATATGGCAAACAGCATTCTCAGCTGTAGGACACAATATGGCAAACAGCATTCTCACAGCTGTAGGACACAATATGGCAAACAGCATTCTCACAGAAAAACAGCATTCTCAGCTGTAGGACACAATATGGCAAACAGCATTCTCACAGCTGTGGGACACAATATGGCAAACAGCATTCTCAGCTGTAGGACACAATATGGCAAACAGCATTCTCACAGCTGTAGGGCACAATATGGCAAACAGCATTCTCACAGCTGTAGGACACAATATGGCAAACAGCATTCTCAGACAAACACAGCATTCTCACAGCTGTAGGACACAATCTGGCAAACAGCATTCTCACAGCTGTAGGACACAATCTGGCAAACAGCATTCTCACAGCTGTAGGGCACAATATGGCAAACAGCATTCTCACAGCTGTGGGACACAATATGGCAAACAGCATTCTCAGACAAACACAGCATTCTCACAGCTGCAGGACACAATATGGCAAACAGCATTCTCACAGCTGTAGGACACAATATGGCAAACAGCATTCTCAGCTGTAGGACACAATATGGCAAACAGCATTCTCACAGCTGTAGGGCACAATATGGCAAACAGCATTCTCAGCTGCAGGACACAATATGGCAAACAGCATTCTCACAGTTGTAGGACACAATATGGCAAACAGCATTCACAGCTGTAGGACACAATATGGCAAGCAGCGTTCTCAGAGCTGTAGGACACAATATGGCAAACAGCATTCTTACAGGTGTACGACACAATACGGCAAACAGCATTCTCACAGCTGTAGGGCACAATATGGCAAACAGCATTCTCAGAGAAACACAGCATTCTCACAGCTGCAGGACACAATATGGCAAACAGCATTCTCACAGCTGTAGGACACAATATGGCAAACAGCATTCTCAGCTGTAGGACACAATATGGCAAACAGCATTCTCACAGCTGTAGGGCACAATATGGCAAACAGCATTCTCACAGCTGTAGGACACAATATGGCAAACAGCATTCTCAGACAAACACAGCATTCTCACAGCTGTAGGACACAATCTGGCAAACAGCATTCTCACAGCTGTAGGACACAATCTGGCAAACAGCATTCTCACAGCTGTAGGGCACAATATGGCAAACAGCATTCTCACAGCTGTGGGACACAATATGGCAAACAGCATTCTCAGACAAACACAGCATTCTCACAGCTGCAGGACACAATATGGCAAACAGCATTCTCACAGCTGTAGGGCACAATATGGCAAACAGCATTCTCAGCTGCAGGACACAATATGGCAAACAGCATTCTCACAGTTGTAGGACACAATATGGCAAACAGCATTCACAGCTGTAGGACACAATATGGCAAGCAGCGTTCTCAGAGCTGTAGGACACAATATGGCAAACAGCATTCTTACAGGTGTAGGACACAATACGGCAAACAGCATTCTCACAGCTGTAGGGCACAATATGGCAAACAGCATTCTCAGAGAAACACAGCATTCTCACAGCTGCAGGACACAATCTGGCAAACAGCATTCTCACAGCTGTAGGACACAATATGGCAAACAGCATTCTCAGCTGTAGGACAAGATATGGCAAACAGCATTCTCACAGCTGGACACAATATGGCAAACAGCATTCTCACAGCTGTAGGACACAATATGGCAAACAGCATTCTCAGCTGTAGGACACAATAGGGCAAACAGCATTCTCACAGCTCTAGGACACAATATGGCAAACAGCATTCTCACAGCTGTAGGACACAATATGGCACACAGCATTCTCACAGCTGTAGGACACAATATGGCAAACAGCATTCTCAGCTGTAGGACACAATATGGCAAACAGCATTCTCACAGCTGTAGGACACAATATGGCAAACAGCATTCTCACAGAAAAACAGCATTCTCAAAGCTGCAGGACACAATATGGCAAACAGCATTCTCACAGCTGTAGGACACAATATGGCAAAGAGCATTCTCAGAGAAACACAGCATTCTCAGAGCTGCAGGACACAATATGGCAAACAGCATTCTCACAGCTGTAGGACACAATATGGCAAACAGCATTCTCACAGCTGTAGGACACAATATGGCAAACAGCATTCTCACAGCTGTAGAACACAATATGGCAAACAGCATTCTCAGCTGGAGGACACAATATGGCAAACAGCATTCTCACAGCAGTAGGACACAATATGGCAAACAGCATTCTCAGCTGTAGGACACAATATGGCAAACAGCATTCTCAGCTGTAGGACACAATATGGCAAACAGCATTCTCACAGCTGTAGGACACAATATGGCAAACAACATTCTCACAGCTGTAGGACACAATATGGCAAACAGCATTCTCACAGCTGCAGGACACAATCTGGCAAACAGCATTCTCACAGCTGTAGGACACAATATGGCAAACAGCATTCTCACAGCAGTAGGACACAATATGGCAAACAGCATTCTCAGCTGTAGGACACAATATGGCAAACAGCATTCTCAGCTGTAGGACACAATATGGCAAACAGCATTCTCACAGCTGTAGGACACAATATGGCAAACAACATTCTCACAGCTGTAGGACAGAATATGGCAAACAGCATTCTCACAGCTGCAGGACACAATCTGGCAAACAGCATTCTCACAGCTGTAGGACACAATATGGCAAACAGCATTCTCAGAGAAACACAGCATTCTCACAGCTGTAGGACACAATATGGCAAACAGCATTCTCAGCTGTAGGACACAATATGGCAAACAGCATTCTCACAACTGTAGGACACAATATGGCAAACAGCATTCTCACAGCTGTAGGACACAATATGGCAAACAGCATTCTCACAGCTGTAGGGCACAATATGGCAAACAGCATTCTCACAGCTGTAGGACACAATATGGCAAACAGCATTCTCACAGCTGTAGGACACAATCTGGCAAACAGCATTCTCACAGCTGTAGGACACAATCTGGCAAACAGCATTCTCACAGCTGTAGGGCACAATATGGCAAACAGCATTCTCACAGCTGTAGGGCACAATATGGCAAACAGCATTCTCAGACAAACACAGCATTCTCACAGCTGCAGGACACAATATGGCAAACAGCATTCTCACAGCTGTAGGGCACAATATGGCAAACAGCATTCTCAGCTGCAGGACACAATATGGCAAACAGCATTCTCACAGTTGTAGGACACAATATGGCAAACAGCATTCACAGCTGTAGGACACAATATGGCAAGCAGCGTTCTCAGAGCTGTAGAACACAATATGGCAAACAGCATTCTCAGCTGGAGGACACAATATGGCAAACAGCATTCTCACAGCTGTAGGACACAATATGGCAAACAGCATTCTCACAGAAAAACAGCATTCTCACAGATGTAGGACACAATATGGCAAACAGCATTCTCACAGATGTAGGACACAATATGGCAAACAGCATTCTCAGCTGTAGGACACAATATGGCAAACAGCATTCTCACAGCTGTAGGACACAATATGGCAAACAGCATTCTCACAGCTGTAGGACACAATATGGAAAACAGCATTCTCACAGCTGCAGGACACAATATGGCAAACAGCATTCTCACAGCTGCAGGACACAATATGGCAAACAGCATTCTCACAGCTGTAGGACACAATATGGCAAACAGCATTCTCACAGCTGTAGGACACAATATGGCAAACAGCATTCTCACAGCTGCAGGACACAATATGGAAAACAGCATTCTCACAGCTGCAGGACACAATATGGAAAACAGCATTCTCACAGCTGCAGGACACAATATGGCAAACAGCATTCTCACAGCTGTAGGGAACAATATGGCAAACAGCATTCTCACAGCTGTAGAACACAATATGGCAAACAGCATTCTCACAGATGTAGGACACAATATGGCAAACAGCATTCTCACAGCTGTAGGGCACAATATGGCAAACAGCATTCTCAGCTGCAGGACACAATATGGCAAACAGCATTCTCACAGCTGTAGGGCACAATATGGCAAACAGCATTCTCAGCTGCAGGACACAATATGGCAAACAGCATTCTCACAGTTGTAGGACACAATATGGCAAACAGCATTCACAGCTGTAGGACACAATATGGCAAGCAGCGTTCTCAGAGCTGTAGGACACAATATGGCAAACAGCATTCTTACAGGTGTAGGACACAATACGGCAAACAGCATTCTCACAGCTGTAGGGCACAATATGGCAAACAGCATTCTCAGAGAAACACAGCATTCTCACAGCTGCAGGACACAATATGGCAAACAGCATTCTCACAGCTGTAGGACACAATATGGCAAACAGCATTCTCAGCTGTAGGACACAATATGGCAAACAGCATTCTCACAGCTGTAGGGCACAATATGGCAAACAGCATTCTCAGCTGCAGGACACAATATGGCAAACAGCATTCTCACAGTTGTAGGACACAATATGGTAAACAGCATTCACAGCTGTAGGACAATATATGGCAAGCAGCGTTCTCAGAGCTGTAGGACACAATATGGCAAACAGCATTCTTACAGGTGTAGGACACAATACGGCAAACAGCATTCTCACAGCTGTAGGGCACAATATGGCAAACAGCATTCTCAGCTGTAGGACACAATATGGCAAACAGCATTCTCACAGCTGTAGGACACAATATGGCAAACAGCATTCTCAGCTGCTGCAGGACACAATATGGCAAACAGCATTCTCACAGCTGTAGGACACAATATGGCAAACAGCATTCTCAGCTGTAGGACACAATATGGCAAGCAGCGTTCTCAGAGCTGTAGGGCACAATATGGCAAACAGCATTCTCACAGCTGTGGGACACAATATGGCAAACAGCATTCTCAGACAAACACAGCATTCTCACAGCTGCAGGACACAATATGGCAAACAGCATTCTCACAGTTGTAGGACACAATATGGTAAACAGCATTCACAGCTGTAGGACAATATATGGCAAGCAGCGTTCTCAGAGCTGTAGGACACAATATGGCAAACAGCATTCTTACAGGTGTAGGACACAATACGGCAAACAGCATTCTCACAGCTGTAGGGCACAATATGGCAAACAGCATTCTCAGCTGTAGGACACAATATGGCAAACAGCATTCTCACAGCTGTAGGACACAATATGGCAAACAGCATTCTCAGCTGCTGCAGGACACAATATGGCAAACAGCATTCTCACAGCTGTAGGACACAATATGGCAAACAGCATTCTCAGCTGTAGGACACAATATGGCAAGCAGCGTTCTCAGAGCTGCAGGACACAATATGGCAAACAGCATTCTCACAGCTGTAGGACACAATATGGCAAACAGCATTCTCACAGCTGTAGGGCCCAATATGGCAAACAGCATTCTCAGAGAAACACAGCATTCTCACAACTGTAGGACACAATATGGCAAACAGCATTCTCACAGCTGTAGGACACAATATGGCAAACAGCATTCTCACAGCTGTAGGACACAATATGGCAAACAGCATTCTCAGCTGTAGGACACAATATGGCAAACAGCATTCTCACAGCTGTAGGACACAATATGGCAAACAGCATTCTCACAGAAAAACAGCATTCTCACAGCTGCAGGACACAATATGGCAAACAGCATTCTCACAGCTGTAGGGCACAATATGGCAAACAGCATTCTCAGCTGTAGGACACAATATGGCAAACAGCATTCTCACAGCTGTAGGACACAATCTGGCAAACAGCATTCTCACAGCTGTAGGGCACAATATGGCAAACAGCATTCTCACAGCTGTAGGGCACAATATGGCAAACAGCATTCTCAGACAAACACAGCATTCTCACAGCTGCAGGACACAATATGGCAAACAGCATTCTCACAGCTGTAGGGCACAATATGGCAAACAGCATTCTCAGCTGCAGGACACAATATGGCAAACAGCATTCTCACAGTTGTAGGACACAATATGGCAAACAGCATTCACAGCTGTAGGACACAATATGGCAAGCAGCGTTCTCAGAGCTGTAGGACACAATATGGCAAACAGCATTCTTACAGGTGTAGGACACAATACGGCAAACAGCATTCTCACAGCTGTAGGGCACAATATGGCAAACAGCATTCTCACAGCTGTAGGGCACAATATGGCAAACAGCATTCTCACAGCTGTAGGACACAATATGGCAAACAGCATTCTCACAGCTGTAGGACACAATATGGCAAACAGCATTCTCACAGCTGTAGGGCACAATATGGCAAACAGCATTCTCACAGCTGTAGGACACAATATGGCAAACAGCATTCTCACAGCTGTAGGACACAATCTGGCAAACAGCATTCTCACAGCTGTAGGACACAATCTGGCAAACAGCATTCTCACAGCTGTAGGGCACAATATGGCAAACAGCATTCTCACAGCTGTGGGACACAATATGGCAAACAGCATTCTCAGACAAACACAGCATTCTCACAGCTGCAGGACACAATATGGCAAACAGCATTCTCACAGCTGTAGGGCACAATATGGCAAACAGCATTCTCAGCTGCAGGACACAATATGGCAAACAGCATTCTCACAGTTGTAGGACACAATATGGCAAACAGCATTCACAGCTGTAGGACACAATATGGCAAGCAGCGTTCTCAGAGCTGTAGGACACAATATGGCAAACAGCATTCTTACAGGTGTAGGACACAATACGGCAAACAGCATTCTCACAGCTGTAGGGCACAATATGGCAAACAGCATTCTCAGAGAAACACAGCATTCTCACAGCTGCAGGACACAATATGGCAAACAGCATTCTCACAGCTGTAGGACACAATATGGCAAACAGCATTCTCAGCTGTAGGACACAATATGGCAAACAGCATTCTCACAGCTGTAGGGCACAATATGGCAAACAGCATTCTCAGCTGCAGGACACAATATGGCAAACAGCATTCTCACAGTTGTAGGACACAATATGGTAAACAGCATTCACAGCTGTAGGACAATATATGGCAAGCAGCGTTCTCAGAGCTGTAGGACACAATATGGCAAACAGCATTCTTACAGGTGTAGGACACAATACGGCAAACAGCATTCTCACAGCTGTAGGGCACAATATGGCAAACAGCATTCTCAGCTGTAGGACACAATATGGCAAACAGCATTCTCACAGCTGTAGGACACAATATGGCAAACAGCATTCTCAGCTGCTGCAGGACACAATATGGCAAACAGCATTCTCACAGCTGTAGGACACAATATGGCAAACAGCATTCTCAGCTGTAGGACACAATATGGCAAGCAGCGTTCTCAGAGCTGCAGGACACAATATGGCAAACAGCATTCTCACAGCTGTAGGACACAATATGGCAAACAGCATTCTCACAGCTGTAGGGCCCAATATGGCAAACAGCATTCTCAGAGAAACACAGCATTCTCACAGCTGCAGGACACAATATGGAAAACAGCATTCTCACAGCTGCAGGACACAATATGGCAAACAGCATTCTCACAGCTGTAGGGAACAATATGGCAAACAGCATTCTCACAGCTGCAGGACACAATATGGCACACAGCATTCTCACAGCTGTAGGACACAATATGGCAAACAGCATTCTCAGAGAAACACAGCATTCTCACAGCTGCAGGACACAATATGGCAAACAGCATTCTCACAGCTGTAGGACACAATATGGCAAACAGCATTCTCAGCTGTAGGACACAATATGGCAAACAGCATTCTCACAGCTGTAGGGCACAATATGGCAAACAGCATTCTCAGCTGCAGGACACAATATGGCAAACAGCATTCTCACAGTTGTAGGACACAATATGGCAAACAGCATTCACAGCTGTAGGACACAATATGGCAAGCAGCGTTCTCAGAGCTGTAGGACACAATATGGCAAACAGCATTCTTACAGGTGTAGGACACAATACGGCAAACAGCATTCTCACAGCTGTAGGGCACAATATGGCAAACAGCATTCTCAGCTGTAGGACACAATATGGCAAACAGCATTCTCACAGCTGTAGGACACAATATGGCAAACAGCATTCTCAGCTGCTGCAGGACACAATACGGCAAACAGCATTCTCACAGCTGTAGGGCACAATATGGCAAACAGCATTCTCAGAGAAACACAGCATTCTCACAGCTGCAGGACACAATATGGCAAACAGCATTCTCACAGCTGTAGGACACAATATGGCAAACAGCATTCTCACAGCTGTAGGACACAATATGGCAAACAGCATTCTCACAGCTGTAGAACACAATATGGCAAACAGCATTCTCAGCTGGAGGACACAATATGGCAAACAGCATTCTCACAGCAGTAGGACACAATATGGCAAACAGCATTCTCAGCTGTAGGACACAATATGGCAAACAGCATTCTCAGCTGTAGGACACAATATGGCAAACAGCATTCTCACAGCTGTAGGACACAATATGGCAAACAACATTCTCACAGCTGTAGGACACAATATGGCAAACAGCATTCTCACAGCTGCAGGACACAATCTGGCAAACAGCATTCTCAAAGCTGTAGGACACAATATGGCAAACAGCATTCTCACAGCAGTAGGACACAATATGGCAAACAGCATTCTCAGCTGTAGGACACAATATGGCAAACAGCATTCTCAGCTGTAGGACACAATATGGCAAACAGCATTCACAGCTGTAGGACACAATATGGCAAGCAGCGTTCTCAGAGCTGTAGGACACAATATGGCAAACAGCATTCTTACAGGTGTAGGACACAATACGGCAAACAGCATTCTCACAGCTGTAGGGCACAATATGGCAAACAGCATTCTCACAGCTGTAGGGCACAATATGGCAAACAGCATTCTCACAGCTGTAGGACACAATATGGCAAACAGCATTCTCACAGCTGTAGGACACAATATGGCAAACAGCATTCTCACAGCTGTAGGGCACAATATGGCAAACAGCATTCTCACAGCTGTAGGACACAATATGGCAAACAGCATTCTCACAGCTGTAGGACACAATCTGGCAAACAGCATTCTCACAGCTGTAGGACACAATCTGGCAAACAGCATTCTCACAGCTGTAGGGCACAATATGGCAAACAGCATTCTCACAGCTGTGGGACACAATATGGCAAACAGCATTCTCAGACAAACACAGCATTCTCACAGCTGCAGGACACAATATGGCAAACAGCATTCTCACAGCTGTAGGGCACAATATGGCAAACAGCATTCTCAGCTGCAGGACACAATATGGCAAACAGCATTCTCACAGTTGTAGGACACAATATGGCAAACAGCATTCACAGCTGTAGGACACAATATGGCAAGCAGCGTTCTCAGAGCTGTAGGACACAATATGGCAAACAGCATTCTTACAGGTGTAGGACACAATACGGCAAACAGCATTCTCACAGCTGTAGGGCACAATATGGCAAACAGCATTCTCAGAGAAACACAGCATTCTCACAGCTGCAGGACACAATATGGCAAACAGCATTCTCACAGCTGTAGGACACAATATGGCAAACAGCATTCTCACAGCTGTAGGACACAATATGGCAAACAGCATTCTCACAGCTGTAGAACACAATATGGCAAACAGCATTCTCACAGCTGTAGGACACAATATGGCAAACAGCATTCTCACAGCTGTAGGGCCCAATATGGCAAACAGCATTCTCAGAGAAACACAGCATTCTCACAACTGTAGGACACAATATGGCAAACAGCATTCTCACAGCTGTAGGACACAATATGGCAAACAGCATTCTCACAGCTGTAGGACACAATATGGCAAACAGCATTCTCAGCTGTAGGACACAATATGGCAAACAGCATTCTCACAGCTGTAGGACACAATATGGCAAACAGCATTCTCACAGAAAAACAGCATTCTCACAGCTGCAGGACACAATATGGCAAACAGCATTCTCACAGCTGTAGGACACAATATGGCAAACAGCATTCTCAGCTGTAGGACACAATATGGCAAACAGCATTCTCACAGCTGTAGGACACAATATGGCAAACAGCATTCTCACAGAAAAACAGCATTCTCACAGCTGCAGGACACAATATGGCAAACAGCATTCTCACAGATGTAGGACACAATATGGCAAACAGCATTCTCAGCTGTAGGACACAATATGGCAAACAGCATTCTCACAGCTGTAGGACACAATATGGCAAACAGCATTCTCACAGCTGTAGGACACAATATGGCAAACAGCATTCTCAGCTGTAGGACACAATATGGCAAACAGCATTCTCACAGCTGTAGGACACAATATGGCAAACAGCATTCTCACAGAAAAACAGCATTCTCACAGCTGCAGGACACAATATGGCAAACAGCATTCTCATAGCTGTAGGACACAATATGGCAAACAGCATTCTCAGCTGTAGGACACAATATGGCAAACAGCATTCTCACAGCTGTAGGACACAATATGGCAAACAGCATTCTCACAGAAAAACAGCATTCTCACAGATGTAGGACACAATATGGCAAACAGCATTCTCACAGATGTAGGACACAATATGGCAAACAGCATTCTCAGCTGTAGGACACAATATGGCAAACAGCATTCTCACAGCTGTAGGACACAATATGGCAAACAGCATTCTCACAGCTGTAGGACACAATATGGAAAACAGCATTCTCACAGCTGCAGGACACAATATGGCAAACAGCATTCTCACAGCTGCAGGACACAATATGGCAAACAGCATTCTCACAGCTGTAGGACACAATATGGCAAACAGCATTCTCACAGCTGTAGGACACAATATGGCAAACAGCATTCTCACAGCTGCAGGACACAATATGGAAAACAGCATTCTCACAGCTGCAGGACACAATATGGAAAACAGCATTCTCACAGCTGCAGGACACAATATGGCAAACAGCATTCTCACAGCTGTAGGGAACAATATGGCAAACAGCATTCTCACAGCTGCAGGACACAATATGGCACACAGCATTCTCACAGCTGTAGGACACAATATGGCAAACAGCATTCTCAGAGAAACACAGCATTCTCACAGCTGCAGGACACAATATGGCAAACAGCATTCTCACAGCTGTAGGACACAATATGGCAAACAGCATTCTCAGCTGTAGGACACAATATGGCAAACAGCATTCTCACAGCTGTAGGGCACAATATGGCAAACAGCATTCTCAGCTGCAGGACACAATATGGCAAACAGCATTCTCACAGTTGTAGGACACAATATGGCAAACAGCATTCACAGCTGTAGGACACAATATGGCAAGCAGCGTTCTCAGAGCTGTAGGACACAATATGGCAAACAGCATTCTTACAGGTGTAGGACACAATACGGCAAACAGCATTCTCACAGCTGTAGGGCACAATATGGCAAACAGCATTCTCAGCTGTAGGACACAATATGGCAAACAGCATTCTCACAGCTGTAGGACACAATATGGCAAACAGCATTCTCAGCTGCTGCAGGACACAATACGGCAAACAGCATTCTCACAGCTGTAGGGCACAATATGGCAAACAGCATTCTCAGAGAAACACAGCATTCTCACAGCTGCAGGACACAATATGGCAAACAGCATTCTCACAGCTGTAGGACACAATATGGCAAACAGCATTCTCACAGCTGTAGGACACAATATGGCAAACAGCATTCTCACAGCTGTAGAACACAATATGGCAAACAGCATTCTCAGCTGGAGGACACAATATGGCAAACAGCATTCTCACAGCAGTAGGACACAATATGGCAAACAGCATTCTCAGCTGTAGGACACAATATGGCAAACAGCATTCTCAGCTGTAGGACACAATATGGCAAACAGCATTCTCACAGCTGTAGGACACAATATGGCAAACAACATTCTCACAGCTGTAGGACACAATATGGCAAACAGCATTCTCACAGCTGCAGGACACAATCTGGCAAACAGCATTCTCAAAGCTGTAGGACACAATATGGCAAACAGCATTCTCACAGCAGTAGGACACAATATGGCAAACAGCATTCTCAGCTGTAGGACACAATATGGCAAACAGCATTCTCAGCTGTAGGACACAATATGGCAAACAGCATTCACAGCTGTAGGACACAATATGGCAAGCAGCGTTCTCAGAGCTGTAGGACACAATATGGCAAACAGCATTCTTACAGGTGTAGGACACAATACGGCAAACAGCATTCTCACAGCTGTAGGGCACAATATGGCAAACAGCATTCTCACAGCTGTAGGGCACAATATGGCAAACAGCATTCTCACAGCTGTAGGACACAATATGGCAAACAGCATTCTCACAGCTGTAGGACACAATATGGCAAACAGCATTCTCACAGCTGTAGGGCACAATATGGCAAACAGCATTCTCACAGCTGTAGGACACAATATGGCAAACAGCATTCTCACAGCTGTAGGACACAATCTGGCAAACAGCATTCTCACAGCTGTAGGACACAATCTGGCAAACAGCATTCTCACAGCTGTAGGGCACAATATGGCAAACAGCATTCTCACAGCTGTGGGACACAATATGGCAAACAGCATTCTCAGACAAACACAGCATTCTCACAGCTGCAGGACACAATATGGCAAACAGCATTCTCACAGCTGTAGGGCACAATATGGCAAACAGCATTCTCAGCTGCAGGACACAATATGGCAAACAGCATTCTCACAGTTGTAGGACACAATATGGCAAACAGCATTCACAGCTGTAGGACACAATATGGCAAGCAGCGTTCTCAGAGCTGTAGGACACAATATGGCAAACAGCATTCTTACAGGTGTAGGACACAATACGGCAAACAGCATTCTCACAGCTGTAGGGCACAATATGGCAAACAGCATTCTCAGAGAAACACAGCATTCTCACAGCTGCAGGACACAATATGGCAAACAGCATTCTCACAGCTGTAGGACACAATATGGCAAACAGCATTCTCACAGCTGTAGGACACAATATGGCAAACAGCATTCTCACAGCTGTAGAACACAATATGGCAAACAGCATTCTCAGCTGGAGGACACAATATGGCAAACAGCATTCTCACAGCAGTAGGACACAATATGGCAAACAGCATTCTCAGCTGTAGGACACAATATGGCAAACAGCATTCTCAGCTGTAGGACACAATATGGCAAACAGCATTCTCACAGCTGTAGGACACAATATGGCAAACAACATTCTCACAGCTGTAGGACACAATATGGCAAACAGCATTCTCACAGCTGCAGGACACAATCTGGCAAACAGCATTCTCACAGCTGTAGGACACAATATGGCAAACAGCATTCTCACAGCAGTAGGACACAATATGGCAAACAGCATTCTCAGCTGTAGGACACAATATGGCAAACAGCATTCTCACAGCTGTAGGACACAATATGGCAAACAACATTCTCACAGCTGTAGGACAGAATATGGCAAACAGCATTCTCACAGCTGCAGGACACAATCTGGCAAACAGCATTCTCACAGCTGTAGGACACAATATGGCAAACAGCATTCTCAGAGAAACACAGCATTCTCACAGCTGTAGGACACAATATGGCAAACAGCATTCTCAGCTGTAGGACACAATATGGCAAACAGCATTCTCACAGCTGTAGGACACAATCTGGCAAACAGCATTCTCACAGCTGTAGGACACAATCTGGCAAACAGCATTCTCACAGCTGTAGGGCACAATATGGCAAACAGCATTCTCACAGCTGTAGGACACAATATGGCAAACAGCATTCTCACAGCTGTAGGACACAATCTGGCAAACAGCATTCTCACAGCTGTAGGACACAATCTGGCAAACAGCATTCTCACAGCTGTAGGGCACAATATGGCAAACAGCATTCTCACAGCTGTAGGGCACAATATGGCAAACAGCATTCTCAGACAAACACAGCATTCTCACAGCTGCAGGACACAATATGGCAAACAGCATTCTCACAGCTGTAGGGCACAATATGGCAAACAGCATTCTCAGCTGCAGGACACAATATGGCAAACAGCATTCTCACAGTTGTAGGACACAATATGGCAAACAGCATTCACAGCTGTAGGACACAATATGGCAAGCAGCGTTCTCAGAGCTGTAGGACACAATATGGCAAACAGCATTCTTACAGGTGTAGGACACAATACGGCAAACAGCATTCTCACAGCTGTAGGGCACAATATGGCAAACAGCATTCTCACAGCTGTAGGGCACAATATGGCAAACAGCATTCTCACAGCTGTAGGACACAATATGGCAAACAGCATTCTCACAGCTGTAGGACACAATATGGCAAACAGCATTCTCACAGCTGTAGGGCACAATATGGCAAACAGCATTCTCACAGCTGTAGGACACAATATGGCAAACAGCATTCTCACAGCTGTAGGACACAATCTGGCAAACAGCATTCTCACAGCTGTAGGACACAATCTGGCAAACAGCATTCTCACAGCTGTAGGGCACAATATGGCAAACAGCATTCTCACAGCTGTGGGACACAATATGGCAAACAGCATTCTCAGACAAACACAGCATTCTCACAGCTGCAGGACACAATATGGCAAACAGCATTCTCACAGCTGTAGGGCACAATATGGCAAACAGCATTCTCAGCTGCAGGACACAATATGGCAAACAGCATTCTCACAGTTGTAGGACACAATATGGCAAACAGCATTCACAGCTGTAGGACACAATATGGCAAGCAGCGTTCTCAGAGCTGTAGGACACAATATGGCAAACAGCATTCTTACAGGTGTAGGACACAATACGGCAAACAGCATTCTCACAGCTGTAGGGCACAATATGGCAAACAGCATTCTCAGAGAAACACAGCATTCTCACAGCTGCAGGACACAATATGGCAAACAGCATTCTCACAGCTGTAGGACACAATATGGCAAACAGCATTCTCAGCTGTAGGACACAATATGGCAAACAGCATTCTCACAGCTGTAGGGCACAATATGGCAAACAGCATTCTCAGCTGCAGGACACAATATGGCAAACAGCATTCTCACAGTTGTAGGACACAATATGGTAAACAGCATTCACAGCTGTAGGACAATATATGGCAAGCAGCGTTCTCAGAGCTGTAGGACACAATATGGCAAACAGCATTCTTACAGGTGTAGGACACAATACGGCAAACAGCATTCTCACAGCTGTAGGGCACAATATGGCAAACAGCATTCTCAGCTGTAGGACACAATATGGCAAACAGCATTCTCACAGCTGTAGGACACAATATGGCAAACAGCATTCTCAGCTGCTGCAGGACACAATATGGCAAACAGCATTCTCACAGCTGTAGGACACAATATGGCAAACAGCATTCTCAGCTGTAGGACACAATATGGCAAGCAGCGTTCTCAGAGCTGCAGGACACAATATGGCAAACAGCATTCTCACAGCTGTAGGACACAATATGGCAAACAGCATTCTCACAGCTGTAGGGCCCAATATGGCAAACAGCATTCTCAGAGAAACACAGCATTCTCACAACTGTAGGACACAATATGGCAAACAGCATTCTCACAGCTGTAGGACACAATATGGCAAACAGCATTCTCACAGCTGTAGGACACAATATGGCAAACAGCATTCTCAGCTGTAGGACACAATATGGCAAACAGCATTCTCACAGCTGTAGGACACAATATGGCAAACAGCATTCTCACAGAAAAACAGCATTCTCACAGCTGCAGGACACAATATGGCAAACAGCATTCTCACAGCTGTAGGACACAATATGGCAAACAGCATTCTCAGCTGTAGGACACAATATGGCAAACAGCATTCTCACAGCTGTAGGACACAATATGGCAAACAGCATTCTCACAGAAAAACAGCATTCTCACAGCTGCAGGACACAATATGGCAAACAGCATTCTCACAGATGTAGGACACAATATGGCAAACAGCATTCTCAGCTGTAGGACACAATATGGCAAACAGCATTCTCACAGCTGTAGGACACAATATGGCAAACAGCATTCTCACAGCTGTAGGACACAATATGGCAAACAGCATTCTCAGCTGTAGGACACAATATGGCAAACAGCATTCTCACAGCTGTAGGACACAATATGGCAAACAGCATTCTCACAGAAAAACAGCATTCTCACAGCTGCAGGACACAATATGGCAAACAGCATTCTCATAGCTGTAGGACACAATATGGCAAACAGCATTCTCAGCTGTAGGACACAATATGGCAAACAGCATTCTCACAGCTGTAGGACACAATATGGCAAACAGCATTCTCACAGAAAAACAGCATTCTCACAGATGTAGGACACAATATGGCAAACAGCATTCTCACAGATGTAGGACACAATATGGCAAACAGCATTCTCAGCTGTAGGACACAATATGGCAAACAGCATTCTCACAGCTGTAGGACACAATATGGCAAACAGCATTCTCACAGCTGTAGGACACAATATGGAAAACAGCATTCTCACAGCTGCAGGACACAATATGGCAAACAGCATTCTCACAGCTGCAGGACACAATATGGCAAACAGCATTCTCACAGCTGTAGGACACAATATGGCAAACAGCATTCTCACAGCTGTAGGACACAATATGGCAAACAGCATTCTCACAGCTGCAGGACACAATATGGAAAACAGCATTCTCACAGCTGCAGGACACAATATGGAAAACAGCATTCTCACAGCTGCAGGACACAATATGGCAAACAGCATTCTCACAGCTGTAGGGAACAATATGGCAAACAGCATTCTCACAGCTGCAGGACACAATATGGCACACAGCATTCTCACAGCTGTAGGACACAATATGGCAAACAGCATTCTCAGAGAAACACAGCATTCTCACAGCTGCAGGACACAATATGGCAAACAGCATTCTCACAGCTGTAGGACACAATATGGCAAACAGCATTCTCAGCTGTAGGACACAATATGGCAAACAGCATTCTCACAGCTGTAGGGCACAATATGGCAAACAGCATTCTCAGCTGCAGGACACAATATGGCAAACAGCATTCTCACAGTTGTAGGACACAATATGGCAAACAGCATTCACAGCTGTAGGACACAATATGGCAAGCAGCGTTCTCAGAGCTGTAGGACACAATATGGCAAACAGCATTCTTACAGGTGTAGGACACAATACGGCAAACAGCATTCTCACAGCTGTAGGGCACAATATGGCAAACAGCATTCTCAGCTGTAGGACACAATATGGCAAACAGCATTCTCACAGCTGTAGGACACAATATGGCAAACAGCATTCTCAGCTGCTGCAGGACACAATACGGCAAACAGCATTCTCACAGCTGTAGGGCACAATATGGCAAACAGCATTCTCAGAGAAACACAGCATTCTCACAGCTGCAGGACACAATATGGCAAACAGCATTCTCACAGCTGTAGGACACAATATGGCAAACAGCATTCTCACAGCTGTAGGACACAATATGGCAAACAGCATTCTCACAGCTGTAGAACACAATATGGCAAACAGCATTCTCAGCTGGAGGACACAATATGGCAAACAGCATTCTCACAGCAGTAGGACACAATATGGCAAACAGCATTCTCAGCTGTAGGACACAATATGGCAAACAGCATTCTCAGCTGTAGGACACAATATGGCAAACAGCATTCTCACAGCTGTAGGACACAATATGGCAAACAACATTCTCACAGCTGTAGGACACAATATGGCAAACAGCATTCTCACAGCTGCAGGACACAATCTGGCAAACAGCATTCTCACAGCTGTAGGACACAATATGGCAAACAGCATTCTCACAGCAGTAGGACACAATATGGCAAACAGCATTCTCAGCTGTAGGACACAATATGGCAAACAGCATTCTCAGCTGTAGGACACAATATGGCAAACAGCATTCACAGCTGTAGGACACAATATGGCAAGCAGCGTTCTCAGAGCTGTAGGACACAATATGGCAAACAGCATTCTTACAGGTGTAGGACACAATACGGCAAACAGCATTCTCACAGCTGTAGGGCACAATATGGCAAACAGCATTCTCACAGCTGTAGGGCACAATATGGCAAACAGCATTCTCACAGCTGTAGGACACAATATGGCAAACAGCATTCTCACAGCTGTAGGACACAATATGGCAAACAGCATTCTCACAGCTGTAGGGCACAATATGGCAAACAGCATTCTCACAGCTGTAGGACACAATATGGCAAACAGCATTCTCACAGCTGTAGGACACAATCTGGCAAACAGCATTCTCACAGCTGTAGGACACAATCTGGCAAACAGCATTCTCACAGCTGTAGGGCACAATATGGCAAACAGCATTCTCACAGCTGTGGGACACAATATGGCAAACAGCATTCTCAGACAAACACAGCATTCTCACAGCTGCAGGACACAATATGGCAAACAGCATTCTCACAGCTGTAGGGCACAATATGGCAAACAGCATTCTCAGCTGCAGGACACAATATGGCAAACAGCATTCTCACAGTTGTAGGACACAATATGGCAAACAGCATTCACAGCTGTAGGACACAATATGGCAAGCAGCGTTCTCAGAGCTGTAGGACACAATATGGCAAACAGCATTCTTACAGGTGTAGGACACAATACGGCAAACAGCATTCTCACAGCTGTAGGGCACAATATGGCAAACAGCATTCTCAGAGAAACACAGCATTCTCACAGCTGCAGGACACAATATGGCAAACAGCATTCTCACAGCTGTAGGACACAATATGGCAAACAGCATTCTCACAGCTGTAGGACACAATATGGCAAACAGCATTCTCACAGCTGTAGAACACAATATGGCAAACAGCATTCTCAGCTGGAGGACACAATATGGCAAACAGCATTCTCACAGCAGTAGGACACAATATGGCAAACAGCATTCTCAGCTGTAGGACACAATATGGCAAACAGCATTCTCAGCTGTAGGACACAATATGGCAAACAGCATTCTCACAGCTGTAGGACACAATATGGCAAACAACATTCTCACAGCTGTAGGACACAATATGGCAAACAGCATTCTCACAGCTGCAGGACACAATCTGGCAAACAGCATTCTCACAGCTGTAGGACACAATATGGCAAACAGCATTCTCACAGCAGTAGGACACAATATGGCAAACAGCATTCTCAGCTGTAGGACACAATATGGCAAACAGCATTCTCAGCTGTAGGACACAATATGGCAAACAGCATTCTCACAGCTGTAGGACACAATATGGCAAACAACATTCTCACAGCTGTAGGACAGAATATGGCAAACAGCATTCTCACAGCTGCAGGACACAATCTGGCAAACAGCATTCTCACAGCTGTAGGACACAATATGGCAAACAGCATTCTCAGAGAAACACAGCATTCTCACAGCTGTAGGACACAATATGGCAAACAGCATTCTCAGCTGTAGGACACAATATGGCAAACAGCATTCTCACAACTGTAGGACACAATATGGCAAACAGCATTCTCACAGCTGTAGGACACAATATGGCAAACAGCATTCTCACAGCTGTAGGGCACAATATGGCAAACAGCATTCTCACAGCTGTAGGACACAATATGGCAAACAGCATTCTCACAGCTGTAGGACACAATCTGGCAAACAGCATTCTCACAGCTGTAGGACACAATCTGGCAAACAGCATTCTCACAGCTGTAGGGCACAATATGGCAAACAGCATTCTCACAGCTGTAGGGCACAATATGGCAAACAGCATTCTCAGACAAACACAGCATTCTCACAGCTGCAGGACACAATATGGCAAACAGCATTCTCACAGCTGTAGGGCACAATATGGCAAACAGCATTCTCAGCTGCAGGACACAATATGGCAAACAGCATTCTCACAGTTGTAGGACACAATATGGCAAACAGCATTCACAGCTGTAGGACACAATATGGCAAGCAGCGTTCTCAGAGCTGTAGGACACAATATGGCAAACAGCATTCTTACAGGTGTAGGACACAATACGGCAAACAGCATTCTCACAGCTGTAGGGCACAATATGGCAAACAGCATTCTCACAGCTGTAGGGCACAATATGGCAAACAGCATTCTCACAGCTGTAGGACACAATATGGCAAACAGCATTCTCACAGCTGTAGGACACAATATGGCAAACAGCATTCTCACAGCTGTAGGGCACAATATGGCAAACAGCATTCTCACAGCTGTAGGACACAATATGGCAAACAGCATTCTCACAGCTGTAGGACACAATCTGGCAAACAGCATTCTCACAGCTGTAGGACACAATCTGGCAAACAGCATTCTCACAGCTGTAGGGCACAATATGGCAAACAGCATTCTCACAGCTGTGGGACACAATATGGCAAACAGCATTCTCAGACAAACACAGCATTCTCACAGCTGCAGGACACAATATGGCAAACAGCATTCTCACAGCTGTAGGGCACAATATGGCAAACAGCATTCTCAGCTGCAGGACACAATATGGCAAACAGCATTCTCACAGTTGTAGGACACAATATGGCAAACAGCATTCACAGCTGTAGGACACAATATGGCAAGCAGCGTTCTCAGAGCTGTAGGACACAATATGGCAAACAGCATTCTTACAGGTGTAGGACACAATACGGCAAACAGCATTCTCACAGCTGTAGGGCACAATATGGCAAACAGCATTCTCAGAGAAACACAGCATTCTCACAGCTGCAGGACACAATATGGCAAACAGCATTCTCACAGCTGTAGGACACAATATGGCAAACAGCATTCTCAGCTGTAGGACACAATATGGCAAACAGCATTCTCACAGCTGTAGGGCACAATATGGCAAACAGCATTCTCAGCTGCAGGACACAATATGGCAAACAGCATTCTCACAGTTGTAGGACACAATATGGTAAACAGCATTCACAGCTGTAGGACAATATATGGCAAGCAGCGTTCTCAGAGCTGTAGGACACAATATGGCAAACAGCATTCTTACAGGTGTAGGACACAATACGGCAAACAGCATTCTCACAGCTGTAGGGCACAATATGGCAAACAGCATTCTCAGCTGTAGGACACAATATGGCAAACAGCATTCTCACAGCTGTAGGACACAATATGGCAAACAGCATTCTCAGCTGCTGCAGGACACAATATGGCAAACAGCATTCTCACAGCTGTAGGACACAATATGGCAAACAGCATTCTCAGCTGTAGGACACAATATGGCAAGCAGCGTTCTCAGAGCTGCAGGACACAATATGGCAAACAGCATTCTCACAGCTGTAGGACACAATATGGCAAACAGCATTCTCACAGCTGTAGGGCCCAATATGGCAAACAGCATTCTCAGAGAAACACAGCATTCTCACAACTGTAGGACACAATATGGCAAACAGCATTCTCACAGCTGTAGGACACAATATGGCAAACAGCATTCTCACAGCTGTAGGACACAATATGGCAAACAGCATTCTCAGCTGTAGGACACAATATGGCAAACAGCATTCTCACAGCTGTAGGACACAATATGGCAAACAGCATTCTCACAGAAAAACAGCATTCTCACAGCTGCAGGACACAATATGGCAAACAGCATTCTCACAGCTGTAGGACACAATATGGCAAACAGCATTCTCAGCTGTAGGACACAATATGGCAAACAGCATTCTCACAGCTGTAGGACACAATATGGCAAACAGCATTCTCACAGAAAAACAGCATTCTCACAGCTGCAGGACACAATATGGCAAACAGCATTCTCACAGATGTAGGACACAATATGGCAAACAGCATTCTCAGCTGTAGGACACAATATGGCAAACAGCATTCTCACAGCTGTAGGACACAATATGGCAAACAGCATTCTCACAGCTGTAGGACACAATATGGCAAACAGCATTCTCAGCTGTAGGACACAATATGGCAAACAGCATTCTCACAGCTGTAGGACACAATATGGCAAACAGCATTCTCACAGAAAAACAGCATTCTCACAGCTGCAGGACACAATATGGCAAACAGCATTCTCATAGCTGTAGGACACAATATGGCAAACAGCATTCTCAGCTGTAGGACACAATATGGCAAACAGCATTCTCACAGCTGTAGGACACAATATGGCAAACAGCATTCTCACAGAAAAACAGCATTCTCACAGATGTAGGACACAATATGGCAAACAGCATTCTCACAGATGTAGGACACAATATGGCAAACAGCATTCTCAGCTGTAGGACACAATATGGCAAACAGCATTCTCACAGCTGTAGGACACAATATGGCAAACAGCATTCTCACAGCTGTAGGACACAATATGGAAAACAGCATTCTCACAGCTGCAGGACACAATATGGCAAACAGCATTCTCACAGCTGCAGGACACAATATGGCAAACAGCATTCTCACAGCTGTAGGACACAATATGGCAAACAGCATTCTCACAGCTGTAGGACACAATATGGCAAACAGCATTCTCACAGCTGCAGGACACAATATGGAAAACAGCATTCTCACAGCTGCAGGACACAATATGGAAAACAGCATTCTCACAGCTGCAGGACACAATATGGCAAACAGCATTCTCACAGCTGTAGGGAACAATATGGCAAACAGCATTCTCACAGCTGCAGGACACAATATGGCACACAGCATTCTCACAGCTGTAGGACACAATATGGCAAACAGCATTCTCAGAGAAACACAGCATTCTCACAGCTGCAGGACACAATATGGCAAACAGCATTCTCACAGCTGTAGGACACAATATGGCAAACAGCATTCTCAGCTGTAGGACACAATATGGCAAACAGCATTCACACAGCTGTAGGGCACAATATGGCAAACAGCATTCTCAGCTGCAGGACACAATATGGCAAACAGCATTCTCACAGTTGTAGGACACAATATGGCAAACAGCATTCACAGCTGTAGGACACAATATGGCAAGCAGCGTTCTCAGAGCTGTAGGACACAATATGGCAAACAGCATTCTTACAGGTGTAGGACACAATACGGCAAACAGCATTCTCACAGCTGTAGGGCACAATATGGCAAACAGCATTCTCAGCTGTAGGACACAATATGGCAAACAGCATTCTCACAGCTGTAGGACACAATATGGCAAACAGCATTCTCAGCTGCTGCAGGACACAATACGGCAAACAGCATTCTCACAGCTGTAGGGCACAATATGGCAAACAGCATTCTCAGAGAAACACAGCATTCTCACAGCTGCAGGACACAATATGGCAAACAGCATTCTCACAGCTGTAGGACACAATATGGCAAACAGCATTCTCACAGCTGTAGGACACAATATGGCAAACAGCATTCTCACAGCTGTAGAACACAATATGGCAAACAGCATTCTCAGCTGGAGGACACAATATGGCAAACAGCATTCTCACAGCAGTAGGACACAATATGGCAAACAGCATTCTCAGCTGTAGGACACAATATGGCAAACAGCATTCTCAGCTGTAGGACACAATATGGCAAACAGCATTCTCACAGCTGTAGGACACAATATGGCAAACAACATTCTCACAGCTGTAGGACACAATATGGCAAACAGCATTCTCACAGCTGCAGGACACAATCTGGCAAACAGCATTCTCACAGCTGTAGGACACAATATGGCAAACAGCATTCTCACAGCAGTAGGACACAATATGGCAAACAGCATTCTCAGCTGTAGGACACAATATGGCAAACAGCATTCTCAGCTGTAGGACACAATATGGCAAACAGCATTCACAGCTGTAGGACACAATATGGCAAGCAGCGTTCTCAGAGCTGTAGGACACAATATGGCAAACAGCATTCTTACAGGTGTAGGACACAATACGGCAAACAGCATTCTCACAGCTGTAGGGCACAATATGGCAAACAGCATTCTCACAGCTGTAGGGCACAATATGGCAAACAGCATTCTCACAGCTGTAGGACACAATATGGCAAACAGCATTCTCACAGCTGTAGGACACAATATGGCAAACAGCATTCTCACAGCTGTAGGGCACAATATGGCAAACAGCATTCTCACAGCTGTAGGACACAATATGGCAAACAGCATTCTCACAGCTGTAGGACACAATCTGGCAAACAGCATTCTCACAGCTGTAGGACACAATCTGGCAAACAGCATTCTCACAGCTGTAGGGCACAATATGGCAAACAGCATTCTCACAGCTGTGGGACACAATATGGCAAACAGCATTCTCAGACAAACACAGCATTCTCACAGCTGCAGGACACAATATGGCAAACAGCATTCTCACAGCTGTAGGGCACAATATGGCAAACAGCATTCTCAGCTGCAGGACACAATATGGCAAACAGCATTCTCACAGTTGTAGGACACAATATGGCAAACAGCATTCACAGCTGTAGGACACAATATGGCAAGCAGCGTTCTCAGAGCTGTAGGACACAATATGGCAAACAGCATTCTTACAGGTGTAGGACACAATACGGCAAACAGCATTCTCACAGCTGTAGGGCACAATATGGCAAACAGCATTCTCAGAGAAACACAGCATTCTCACAGCTGCAGGACACAATATGGCAAACAGCATTCTCACAGCTGTAGGACACAATATGGCAAACAGCATTCTCACAGCTGTAGGACACAATATGGCAAACAGCATTCTCACAGCTGTAGAACACAATATGGCAAACAGCATTCTCAGCTGGAGGACACAATATGGCAAACAGCATTCTCACAGCAGTAGGACACAATATGGCAAACAGCATTCTCAGCTGTAGGACACAATATGGCAAACAGCATTCTCAGCTGTAGGACACAATATGGCAAACAGCATTCTCACAGCTGTAGGACACAATATGGCAAACAACATTCTCACAGCTGTAGGACACAATATGGCAAACAGCATTCTCACAGCTGCAGGACACAATCTGGCAAACAGCATTCTCACAGCTGTAGGACACAATATGGCAAACAGCATTCTCACAGCAGTAGGACACAATATGGCAAACAGCATTCTCAGCTGTAGGACACAATATGGCAAACAGCATTCTCAGCTGTAGGACACAATATGGCAAACAGCATTCTCACAGCTGTAGGACACAATATGGCAAACAACATTCTCACAGCTGTAGGACAGAATATGGCAAACAGCATTCTCACAGCTGCAGGACACAATCTGGCAAACAGCATTCTCACAGCTGTAGGACACAATATGGCAAACAGCATTCTCAGAGAAACACAGCATTCTCACAGCTGTAGGGCACAATATGGCAAACAGCATTCTCAGCTGTAGGACACAATATGGCAAACAGCATTCTCACAGCTGTAGGACACAATATGGCAAGCAGCGTTCTCAGAGCTGCAGGACACAATATGGCAAACAGCATTCTCACAGCTGTAGGACACAATACGGCAAACAGCATTCTCAGCTGCAGGACACAATATGGCAAACAGCATTCTCACAGCTGTAGGACACAATATGGCAAACAGCATTCTCAGCTGTAGGACACAATATGGCAAGCAGCGTTCTCAGAGCTGTAGGACACAATATGGCAAACAGCATTCTCACAGCTGTAGGACACAATATGGCAAACAGCATTCTCAGAGAAACACAGCATTCTCACAGCTGCAGGACACAATATGGCAAACAGCATTCTCACAGCTGTAGGGCACAATATGGCAAACAGCATTCTCACAGCTGTGGGACACAATATGGCAAACAACATTCTCACAGAAAAAAAACATTCTCAGAGCTGCAGGACACAATATGGCAAACAGCATTCTCACAGCTGTAGGACACAATATGGCAAACAGCATTCTCAGAGAAACACAGCATTCTCACGGCTGCAGGACACAATATGGCAAACAGCATTCTCACAGCTGTAGGACACAATATGGCAAACAGCATTCTCACAGCTGTAGGACACAATATGGCAAACAGCATTCTCACAGCTGTAGGACACAATCTGGCAAACAGCATTCTCACAGCTGTAGGACACAATATGGCAAACAGCATTCTCACAGCTGTAGGGCACAATTTGGCAAACAGCATTCTCACAGCTCTAGGACACAATATGGCAAACAGCATTCTCACAGCTGCAGGACACAATATGGCAAACAGCATTCTCACAGCTGTAGGGCACAATATGGCAAACAGCATTCTCAGCTGCAGGACACAATATGGCAAACAGCATTCTCAGCTGTAGGACACAATATGGCAAGCAGCGTTCTCAGAGCTGTAGGACACAATATGGCAAACAGCATTCTCACAGCTGTAGGGCCCAATATGGCAAACAGCATTCTCAGAGAAACACAGCATTCTCACAGCTGCAGGACACAATATGGCAAACAGCATTCTCACAGCTGTAGGACACAATATGGCAAACAGCATTCTCACAGCTGTAGGGCCCAATATGGCAAACAGCATTCTCAGAGAAACACAGCATTCTCACAGCTGCAGGACACAATATGGCAAACAGCATTCTCACAGCTGTAGGACACAATATGGCAAACAGCATTCTCAGCTGTAGGACACAATATGGCAAACAGCATTCTCACAACTGTAGGACACAATATGGCAAACAGCATTCTCACAGCTGTAGGACACAATATGGCAAACAGCATTCTCACAGCTGTAGGGCACAATATGGCAAACAGCATTCTCACAGCTGTAGGACACAATATGGCAAACAGCATTCTCACAGCTGTAGGACACAATCTGGCAAACAGCATTCTCACAGCTGTAGGACACAATCTGGCAAACAGCATTCTCACAGCTGTAGGGCACAATATGGCAAACAGCATTCTCACAGCTGTAGGGCACAATATGGCAAACAGCATTCTCAGACAAACACAGCATTCTCACAGCTGCAGGACACAATATGGCAAACAGCATTCTCACAGCTGTAGGGCACAATATGGCAAACAGCATTCTCAGCTGCAGGACACAATATGGCAAACAGCATTCTCACAGTTGTAGGACACAATATGGCAAACAGCATTCACAGCTGTAGGACACAATATGGCAAGCAGCGTTCTCAGAGCTGTAGGACACAATATGGCAAACAGCATTCTTACAGGTGTAGGACACAATACGGCAAACAGCATTCTCACAGCTGTAGGGCACAATATGGCAAACAGCATTCTCACAGCTGTAGGGCACAATATGGCAAACAGCATTCTCAGCTGTAGGACACAATATGGCAAACAGCATTCTCACAGCTGTAGGACACAATATGGCAAAAAGCATTCTCACAGAAAAACAGCATTCTCACAGCTGTAGGACACAATATGGCAAACAGCATTCTCACAGCTGTAGGACACATTATGGCAAACAGCATTCTCAGCTGTAGGACACAATATTGCAAGCAGCGTTCTCAGAGCTGCAGGACACAATATGGCAAACAGCATTCTCACAGCTGTAGGACACAATATGGCAAACAGCATTCTCACAGCTGTAGGGCCCAATATGGCAAACAGCATTCTCAGAGAAACACAGCATTCTCACAGCTGCAGGACACAATATGGCAAACAGCATTCTCACAGCTGTAGGACACAATATGGCAAACAGCATTCTCAGCTGTAGGACACAATATGGCAAACAGCATTCTCACAGCTGTAGGACACAATATGGCAAAAAGCATTCTCACAGAAAAACAGCATTCTCACAGCTGTAGGGCACAATATGGCAAACAGCATTCTCACAGCTGTGGGACACAATATGGCAAACAGCATTCTCAGAGAAACACAGCATTCTCACAGCTGCAGGACACAATATGGCAAACAGCATTCTCACAGCTGTAGGACACAATATGGCAAACAGCATTCTCAGCTGTAGGACACAATATGGCAAACAGCATTTTCACAGCTGTAGGGCACAATATGGCAAACAGCAATCTCAGCTGTAGGACACAATATGGCAAACAGCATTCTCACAGCTGCAGGACACAATATGGAAAACAGCATTCTCACAGCTGTAGGACACAATATGGCAAACAGCATTCTCACAGAAAAACAGCATTCTCACAGCTGTAGGGCACAATATGGCAAACAGCATTCTCAGCTGTAGGACACAATATGGCAAACAGCATTCTCACAGCTGTAGGACACAATATGGCAAGCAGCGTTCTCAGAGCTGCAGGACACAATATGGCAAACAGCATTCTCACAGCTGTAGGACACAATACGGCAAACAGCATTCTCAGCTGCAGGACACAATATGGCAAACAGCATTCTCACAGCTGTAGGACACAATATGGCAAACAGCATTCTCAGCTGTAGGACACAATATGGCAAGCAGCGTTCTCAGAGCTGTAGGACACAATATGGCAAACAGCATTCTCACAGCTGTAGGACACAATATGGCAAACAGCATTCTCAGAGAAACACAGCATTCTCACAGCTGCAGGACACAATATGGCAAACAGCATTCTCACAGCTGTAGGGCACAATATGGCAAACAGCATTCTCACAGCTGTGGGACACAATATGGCAAACAACATTCTCACAGAAAAAAAACATTCTCAGAGCTGCAGGACACAATATGGCAAACAGCATTCTCACAGCTGTAGGACACAATATGGCAAACAGCATTCTCAGAGAAACACAGCATTCTCACGGCTGCAGGACACAATATGGCAAACAGCATTCTCACAGCTGTAGGACACAATATGGCAAACAGCATTCTCACAGCTGTAGGACACAATATGGCAAACAGCATTCTCACAGCTGTAGGACACAATCTGGCAAACAGCATTCTCACAGCTGTAGGACACAATATGGCAAACAGCATTCTCACAGCTGTAGGGCACAATTTGGCAAACAGCATTCTCACAGCTCTAGGACACAATATGGCAAACAGCATTCTCACAGCTGCAGGACACAATATGGCAAACAGCATTCTCACAGCTGTAGGGCACAATATGGCAAACAGCATTCTCAGCTGCAGGACACAATATGGCAAACAGCATTCTCAGCTGTAGGACACAATATGGCAAGCAGCGTTCTCAGAGCTGTAGGACACAATATGGCAAACAGCATTCTCACAGCTGTAGGGCCCAATATGGCAAACAGCATTCTCAGAGAAACACAGCATTCTCACAGCTGCAGGACACAATATGGCAAACAGCATTCTCACAGCTGTAGGACACAATATGGCAAACAGCATTCTCACAGCTGTAGGGCACAATTTGGCAAACAGCATTCTCACAGCTGTAGGACACAATATGGCAAACAGCATTCTCACAGCTGCAGGACACAATATGGCAAACAGCATTCTCACAGCTGTAGGGCACAATATGGCAAACAGCATTCTCAGCTGCAGGACACAATATGGCAAACAGCATTCTCAGCTGTAGGACACAATATGGCAAGCAGCGTTCTCAGAGCTGTAGGACACAATATGGCAAACAGCATTCTCACAGCTGTAGGGCCCAATATGGCAAACAGCATTCTCAGAGAAACACAGCATTCTCACAGCTGTAGGACACAATATGGCAAACAGCATTCTCACAGCTGTAGGACACAATATGGCAAACAGCATTCTCACAGCTGTAGGGCCCAATATGGCAAACAGCATTCTCAGAGAAACACAGCATTCTCACAGCTGCAGGACACAATATGGCAAACAGCATTCTCACAGCTGTAGGACACAATATGGCAAACAGCATTCTCAGCTGTAGGACACAATATGGCAAACAGCATTCTCACAGCTGTAGGACACAATATGGCAAAAAGCATTCTCACAGAAAAACAGCATTCTCACAGCTGTAGGACACAATATGGCAAACAGCATTCTCACAGCTGTAGGACACATTATGGCAAACAGCATTCTCAGCTGTAGGACACAATATGGCAAGCAGCGTTCTCAGAGCTGCAGGACACAATATGGCAAACAGCATTCTCACAGCTGTAGGACACAATATGGCAAACAGCATTCTCACAGCTGTAGGGCCCAATATGGCAAACAGCATTCTCAGAGAAACACAGCATTCTCACAGCTGCAGGACACAATATGGCAAACAGCATTCTCACAGCTGTAGGACACAATATGGCAAACAGCATTCTCAGCTGTAGGACACAATATGGCAAACAGCATTCTCACAGCTGTAGGACACAATATGGCAAAAAGCATTCTCACAGAAAAACAGCATTCTCACAGCTGTAGGGCACAATATGGCAAACAGCATTCTCACAGCTGTGGGACACAATATGGCAAACAGCATTCTCAGAGAAACACAGCATTCTCACAGCTGCAGGACACAATATGGCAAACAGCATTCTCACAGCTGTAGGACACAATATGGCAAACAGCATTCTCAGCTGTAGGACACAATATGGCAAACAGCATTTTCACAGCTGTAGGGCACAATATGGCAAACAGCAATCTCAGCTGTAGGACACAATATGGCAAACAGCATTCTCACAGCTGCAGGACACAATATGGAAAACAGCATTCTCACAGCTGTAGGACACAATATGGCAAACAGCATTCTCACAGAAAAACAGCATTCTCACAGCTGTAGGGCACAATATGGCAAACAGCATTCTCAGCTGTAGGACACAATATGGCAAACAGCATTCTCACAGCTGTAGGATACAATATGGCAAGCAGCGTTCTCAGAGCTGCAGGACACAATATGGCAAACAGCATTCTCACAGCTGTAGGACACAATACGGCAAACAGCATTCTCACAGCTGTAGGGCACAATATGCCAAACAGCATTCTCAGAGAAACACAGCATTCTCACAGCAGCAGGACACAATATGGCAAACAGCATTCTCACAGATGTAGGACACAATATGGCAAACAGCATTCTCAGCTGTAGGACACAATATGGCAAACAGCATTCTCAGCTGTAGGACCCAATATGGCAAACAGCATTTTCACAGCTGTAGGGCACAATATGGCAAACAGCAATCTCAGCTGTAGGACACAATATGGCAAACAGCATTCTCACAGCTGCAGGACACAATATGGCAAACAGCATTCTCACAGCTGCAGGACACAATATGGCAAACAGCATTCTCACAGAAAAACAGCATTCTCACAGCTGTAGGGCACAATATGGCAAACAGCATTCTCAGCTGTAGGACACAATAGGGCAAACAGCATTCTCACAGCTGTAGGACACAATATGGCAAACAGCATTCTCACAGCTGCAGGACACAATATGGCAAACAGCATTCTCACAGCTGTAGGGCACAATATGGCAAACAGCATTCTCAGCTGCAGGACACAATATGGCAAACAGCATTCTCACAGTTGTAGGACACAATATGGCAAACAGCATTCTCAGCTGTAGGACACAATACGGCAAACAGCATTCTCACAGCTGCAGGACACAATATGGCAAACAGCATTCTCACAGCTGTAGGGCACAATATGGCAAACAGCATTCTCACAGCTGTAGGACACAATACGGCAAACAGCATTCTCAGAGAAACACAGCATTCTCACAGCTGCAGGACACAATGTGGCAAACAGCATTCTCACAGCTGTAGGACACAATATGGCAAACAGCATTCTCAGCTGTAGGACACAATATGGCCAACAGCATTCTCACAGCTGTAGGACACAATATGGCAAACAGCATTCTCACAGAAAAACAGCATTCTCACAGCTGTAGGGCACAATATGGCAAACATCATTCTCAGCTGTAGGACACAATATGGCAAACAGCATTCTCACAGCTGTAGGACACAATATGGCAAACAGCATTCTCACAGCTGCAGGACACAATATGGCAAACAGCATTCTCACAGCTGTAGGACACAATATGGCAAACAGCATTCTCACAGCTGTAGGGCACAATATGGCAAACAGCATTCTCACAGCTGCAGGACACAATATGGCAAACAGCATTCTCACAGCTGCAGGACACAATATGGCAAACAGCATTCTCACAGCTGCAGGACACAATTTGGCAAACAGCATTCTCACAGCTGTAGGGCACAATATGGCAAACAGCATTCTCATAGAATCACAGCTCTTGGACACAATATGGCAAACAGCATTCTCACAGCTGCAGGGCACAATATGGCAAACAGCATTCTCACAGAAACACGGCTGCAGGACACAATATGGCAAACAGCATTCTCACAGAAACACGGCTGTAGGATACAATATGGCAAACGGCATTCTCACAGAAACACAGCCAAATGAAACAGGCAGCCGGCACGTTCGCGCAGATGAGACATGAGAGACGCACTAAGAGCAGACTGAGGAGGCACTGTGTGAAAGGGCCTCAGAGCCTCTCTGACCGCAGAGTGTAAACCTGAGAGAGGTGAGGAGTGAGGCTTTAAGCACACTCAGATTTACAGCGTCTGCACCGTCTGCACACGCTACCCACAGCCCAGCTTTCACTGCCATTCAGACGAGGATTACCCGCCTGACTCCACACTGTCCCTGCACGGGGAGCTGAACTGGCAACCCGCCTGACTCCACACTGTCCCTGCATGGGGAGCTGAACTGGCAACCCGCTGGACACAGCCGCAGACTGGCTGACTATACGCAGGCTGGTGAAAAGCTTTTAAAACGGCGGAGGTTTTGGGAGTCAGAGACTGAGCAGCTGAACACAGCGCCCCCACTCAGCGTGTGGGAGATAGTGATGTAATCTGTCCCCGATTTCATCCACAAAGCATCACTGTATTGCTGTAATAACACAATAAAAATCCACACATGGGGAGACATAAGTTGAAGCAGAAATGATTGACGCTGTATTTTTGTGGTATTGTTACACCGTAGGGGCTGAAACGCCGCAGCGCTGGTGAGCTGTGTCTCAACAGGACCAGGAAACCAGGCTCCAGAACCAAGCGCAGCCAATCAGCACACGCACCCAGCGCAGTGAGTCACAGCTGCCACCATGTCAGCCAGCCAATCCCGGCCGAGCGGCAATTCTGCGCCCAGCGACAGCACACCCGTGG
>NC_083778.1:22615464-22617964 GCF_963514075.1 Conger conger | reverse complement strand
GTAGCCTAGTGGCTAAGGTACATGACTGGGGCAGCCTGTAGCCTAGTGGCTAAGGTACAAGACTGGGGCAGCCTGTAGCCTAGTGACTAAGGTACATGACTGGGACCCAGAAGGTTGGTGGTTCAAGCCCCGATGTTGCCGCGGCAGGATCAGTGCAGCTGGGCCCTTGAGCAAAGGCCCGTAACCACACATAGCTCCAAGGGGGCAAGTGCAAGTTGCTTTGGATAAAAGAGTCAACTCTCAGACTGTTGACAAAAAAAATCTCAATAAACATAACAATTGAAGTGGCAATGAAAAGTTATATGGGCATGACATGACTTCACTTAATTCCAATCTTCGGTCTGTAGAACCACACGTGCAGGGATGTTCGTCTTGCTCTCTAAGACAGTTGTCTGACCCCTGTCAAAAAAATAAAAATAGAAATCTGGAAACTCTCTGGAGAGCCTGCCAGGGAATTTCACCTCTTTTTTCCTCCTTTTCCTATTCGCTCCCGGCTTCCGGCCAATCGGCACGCTGTTTATTTGTCAAAAGGCATTCCAGGAAGTGAAATTCCAAACAATGGCCAAGGTTTCTGAAATATGCCCTTTTTTCAGGAGGGGGGGGGTGGATGCTGGACTGGTCTACCTGGCCCTTTGGGGGGGGGGGGTGGAAAATATGAGACATTCCATGGCCCCAGCACATGGCCCTGTTCCACGTATCGGGGGCTGGCAGTGACCCAGGGCCCCCCCACACCTGCGGAGGATGGGGGTGTTTATGGCCCCTCCTGGAGGGGGGGGGCGGGGGGCGGAAAGGCCTTCGATCAAACCCGTCATCGCCGGCGTGCGGCTGCGTGGGGGGGCCGGGGGGCGGGGGGGCAGGAGCTATTAAAAGCCTGTTTAGACTGTCCCTCCTGAAGCCTCACGAGGGGGGGCACCCCCTGGGTCTCACTGAGGACTGCAGACCATCCCCCGCCCAGCTACACACAGGCACACACGGGCAGAGATACACACGGGCACAGACACACACGCACAGACACACACGGGCACAGATACACACGGGCACAGACACACAGGCACAGACACACAGACACACACGGGCACAGACACACACAGATACACATGGGCACAGATACACACAGACACACACGGGCACAGACACACACAGATACACACAGACACACACGGGCAGAGATACACACGGGCACAGACACACACAGACACACACAGACACACAGGGGCACAGACACACACGGGCACAGACACACACAGATACACACAGACACACACGGGCAGAGATACACACAGGCACAGACACACACGGGCACAGACACACACGCACAGACACACACACGGGCACAGACACACATGCACAGACACACACGGGCACACACGCACAGACACACACGGGCACAGACACACACGGGCACACACGCACAGACACATGGGCACAGATACACACAGACACACACATGCACAGATACACACGGGCACAGACACACACAGACACACACAGACACAGACACACAGGGGCACAGACACACACGGGCACAGACACACACACAGACACACACACGCACAGATACACACGGGCACAGACACACACAGACACACACAGACACACACGGGACACTCAGGTGTGCAGGAGCCCGCAGTGCATCTTCTTTATCAAACTCTGCCCAGCTCAGGACCCAACTCAAACTGCAGACAGATCGACGGCCCCCCGACCCCCAACTCAACCCCATCCATACCCTTCAGCCAGAGCCTGCATAATTCACCTCTGACCTTTAATGTTTCTGGATCGCAGCAGGAGGACACACACACACACACACACACACACACACACACACTCACAAACACACACACACACGGAGGGAAATGAAGCCTGCAGCCCGTTCATGAAGCAGAGCCGCATCCTGACTGATGCTCCAGCTCATCTCCAGGCCAGCCCACCCCGGACCAAACACACAACAAGAAGTTATTTCAGCTTGAGTCTGCGCTCTGAAGAGCAGCTGAACATCTCCTACTCTATCGCCTCAGGATGTGGAGCGTTTCCCCTGAACCTCTCCAAACGTCTCCACCTCATTACAGCCTCTCTGAGGAATGAGAGCAGACAGAGAGGCCAGCTAACACACACACACACACACACACACTCACTCACTAACACACACTCACTAACACACACACACGCACGCACGCACGCACGCACGCACGCACACTCGCACGCACGCACGCACGCTCACTCACTCACTCACTCACACACACTCACACACTCAAACACACGCACGCACGCACACGCACACACACACACACACACACACACACACACACACACACACACACTCACACACACACACACACACACACACACACACACACACACACACACACACACACACGCATGGCTCATACACAGTAGACCATCAGGTCTAGGTGGAGCAGGGACACTATGACAGCACAGAAGTGTTGGGACGTGATAGTGATAGTCCCCCTCCCCCCGGGTCAAACAAAGGAAGAGGAAGGAT
>NC_083778.1:22590464-22610464 GCF_963514075.1 Conger conger | reverse complement strand
ACACACACACGTGTAGCAGACACTTCAAAGCGAAGCACAAAAGCACAAACAGGAAGTTCAGGCAGAGATGATGCCTCATCGATGAGTCATCAGCATCAAAGCTGTCAGAACCCGTCATAAATTGCATTAAAACTACATCAACTACAAACATGAAGTTAAAAACTACATCAACTACAAACATAAAGATAAAAACAACATCAACTACAAACATGAAGTTGAAAACTACATCAACTACAAACATAAAGTTAAAAACAACATCAAATACAAAGTTAAATACTACATAAATTACATAACGTAGTTCAAAACTGCATAATCTTCAAACATAAAGTGAAAAGGACATAAAACTACATGAACTGCATAACATAAAAGTGAAAAACAATATAAACTACATAATATAAAGTTCAAATCTACATACACTACAAACATGAAGTTAGGTAGCTCTGTTGGCACTGGGCAGTGCTTTTCAGAGAGGATGTGAGGATGTCGTGTGGGGAAGGGACTGGACAAAAGGAAACAGCAGCTGTCCAAATGATGTGGGACTCAATTTGAGCAAAGCCGTAATCCGATTGGCCGGATGTTCTGAGGGCCACCAGCAGTAAGGCACTGTGGGACTGACAGGCCTGCAGTCCAGCGTTTCTCCTGGGACTCAGGCGAGTCCATTTCCCAGTGTACTGCCAGACTCATTCAAAAAATAATAAAACAGTCCCTTTTAATGAATGCAAAGACTGTCCTTAGAGGGAAAAGCACAATTTTTTACACATACGGCACATAAAATATAAAAAAATATAAAAAAATGTTTCCTTAAGAACGCCACTAAAGAATTCAGAGCAAGAAAAACAATCAAGCGCAAAAAAAATGTGCTGGAGTTACAGACGTGTTCCTGGGCTGAACAGAGCCACTCAAAGCCCCAATTCTGCCGTACACACACCCCTAACTCTGTCCTACAGACACCCCTAACTCTGCCCTACAGACACCCCTAACTCTGCCCTACAGACACCCCTAACTCTGTCCTACAGACACTCCTAACTCTGCTCTACAGACACCCCTAACTGCCCTACAGACACCCCTAACTCTGTCCAAGAACACCCCTAACTCTGCCCTCTCCCTGCAGACACAGTTTTAAACCACAAGCCCAAACACACTTCGCCCTCACCCCGGCCACAAAGGCCCACACTCTGCCGACCAGCACGCACTCTCTGCGGCTCCTCGGTCCAAAGAACACAACCAGCCTCACCGCCGAAATAAATTTCAATTTCCTAAGGCCACTTTCTTCATTTACCGGCAAGTAATGAATTAGCAATCAAAGGGCTTTCAAAGCCATTTCCCCCTCTCACTCTCTCCCCCTCTCACCCACCACAGCACAACACAGCCTCAAAGAAAACAAGAGAACTTCCTGTTTATGTGTTTGTGGTCTCCCCCCCTCCACACACAGACACACAGGCTCACACACACACAGACACACACACACACACACACTCAGAGTGTTGAGTGAATGAAGGCTAGCACTGAGGTGCCTCATTCCACCCTGTTACCATGGTCACAGATTCCACCCTTTTACCCTGGTCACAGACTCCACCCTGTTACCCTGGTCACCGAATCCACCCTGTTACCATGGTCACATACTCCACCCTGTTACCCTGGTAACAGACTCCACCCTGTTTCCCTGGTCACAGACTCCACCCTGTTACCCTGGTAACAGATTCCACCCTGTGACCATGGTCACAGACTCCACCCTGTTACCATGGTCACATACTCCACCCTGTTACCCTGGTAACAGACTCCACCCTGTTTCCCTGGTCACAGACTCCACCCTGTTACCATGGTCACATACGCCATCCTGTTACCCTGGTCACAGACTCCACCCTGTTACCCTGGTAACAGACTCCACCCTGTTACCATGGTCACAGACTCCACCCTGTTACCCTGGTCACATACTCCACCCTGTTACCCTGGTAACAGAGTCCACCCTGTTACCCTGGTCACAGACTCCACCCTGTTACCCTGGTAACAGACTCCACCCTGTTACCCTGGTCACAGACTCCACCCTGTTACCCTGGTAACAGAGGGTCTAGTGTGCTGCCATGCCCCCTGAGCACAGAGGACAGAGGCTGAAACTGAATTAGAGCAGCCAGGCCTCAAACATCCACAACCTGAAAGCTATCCAGCATTTGCTTCATTTCTTAAATAAAAAAATAAAAAAAACAGACAAGATGAATTTGCACAGAGAGCTCCAGGTCCAGGGAGCATGACTGGGTGAGGTCTGACAAAATGGGCACCGTCCCACACTGAAGTCACTGAAAGGATAACTGCAGTCGCATCCATGTGAAATATTCTCCTCTACCTCATAAGAGCTATTAATAGTTTGATGCAAACATGTGCGTTCAAACAGCACATTTCCCAAATCTAATTATGTTTTTGAAAAAACAAGATTTTCTTTTCAGACTACACCTCAATGATTGTTATATTTTTACACATACATTCTATTTTGCAGTTTTTGGAGCATGCAGCTTGAAGGCTGCAGTAATTGTTCTGTCGTTCTGCGATCTCATGGCCGGAGTGTTTGTTACAGAGTGAAGCGTGCTGTTTGTTTGTTCCAGAGTGAAGCGTGCTGTTTGTTTGTTACAGAGTGAAGCGTGCTGTTTGTTTGTTACAGAGTGAAGCGTGCTGTTTGTTTGTTCCAGAGTGAAGCGTGCTGTTTGTTTGTTACAGAGTGAAGCGTGCTGTTTGTTTGTTACAGAGTGAAGCGTGCTGTTTGTTTGTTCCAGAGTGAAGCGTGCTGTTTGTTTGTTCCAGAGTGAAGCGTGCTGTTTGTTTGTTACAGAGTGAAGCGTGCTGTTTGTTTGTTACAGAGTGAAGCGTGCTGTTTGTTTGTTACAGAGTGAAGCGTGCTGTTTGTTTGTTACAGAGTGAAGCGTGCTGTTTGTTTGTTACAGAGTGAAGCGTGCTGTTTGTTTGTTACAGAGTGAAGCGTGCTGTTTGTTTGTTACAGAGTGAAGCGTGCTGTTTGTTTGTTACAGAGTGAAGCGTGCTGTTTGTTTGTTACAGAGTGAAGCGTGCTGTTTGTTTGTTCCAGAGTGAAGCGTGCTGTTTGTTTGCCTCAGAGCGGGTGCTGAATGAGTAAACAGTGAAGCTGTAAGCTGCGCTGTTTGGGGGATTCCCTGACAGACGCGTCTCGGACAGGACCTCAGTGTGGGAGACTGTGAGCTATTTCCAGCGCTGTGTCCATGTGTGGCCCCAGCCTTCAGACGGACACACGTCCCAGACAGCCCCACACAGCCAGCACCACGCTTCAACAGATGACCTCATCCTCCTCACCGTCTGGGGTAGAAAGGGTATGAAACAGCCAAACTGCAACAAGTGTGCAGAGAACTGTGGGTGGCAGGTCTGCCTCAGCTTCACAAGTCTGAGAAAAATATGAATTACACACAACAATCCACACTAACACAATCCTCACAAACACAATCCTCACCAACACAATCACCACTAACACAATCCTCACCAACACAATCCTCACCAACACAATCCTCACCAACACAATCAACACCAACACAATCACCAATAACACAATCCTCACCAACACAATCCTCACCAACACAATCCTCACCAACACAATCCTCACCAACACAATCACCACGAACACAATCCACACAAACACAATCCTCACCAACACAATCACCACTAACACAGGGGTGTTATTCTGTGTCTGTACCAATAACTACAACTTCATTCATGGTTTGCTTTTGTTGGGCAAAATAACAACTCTCACCTCTTAACAAAAGTCAGGAAATGGGGAAAATGAGCATTATTAAGAGGACAAGACAACAGACCACTCCAGGGTCTGACCATATCAAATATGGCAGCCTTTTTCACCCACCCAATGAAAACGCAGTGATGTCATCCAGGAACATCCTGATGAGCTAGTGCTGAGTAACCATGGAGATACGTGAGTGCCCCGCCCCTGTGTGGGTCTGGGAGTTTAATGGGACCTCCCCCTCGGCCGCCAGCACAGCGTTAGTCACAGCGGGGCCTGTGGGAGTGTTCAGCTCTACAGGGAAGGCTGGCCAATGGACACTCCACACCCTGAGTGTGCAGGGTCAGAGTGGTCAGTTTAGAGTGTGCAGGTCCAGCTCGGCCCAGCCCGGCCCAGACCAGACCAGACCAGACCAGACCAGACCAGACCAGACCAGCTCAGTCCAGCCCAGCTCAGTCCAGCCCAGCCCAGCCCAGCCCAGCCCAGCCCAGCCCAGTCCAGCCCAGCTCAGTCCAGCCCAGCCCAGCCCAGCCCAGCCCAGCCCAGCCCAGTTCAGTCCAGCCCAGGCATATTCCATTCATTTCCGTGGGCCGGTCTCGGCTGTCCCAGCAGGTCTTGGCATGGATCTGCAGCCTTAGCAACGCACCTGGCCCATCAAGGGCGCCATGGCGACGCCCCTGTCACCGGGAGACCAGCAGCTCGCTTAGAAGTGCTTGTGTGTGTTTTGGTTCGGGGGGGCAGGCTGGAGGTTCAAGGGGGGGGGGGGGGGTAAGCGAAGCGTAAACAAACTTTAAAATATTTGTGCAAGTTGGAGCAGCATAACACACACACACACAGACACACACACACAGGCACGCACACACGGACACACACTCTCTCTCTCTCTCTCACTCACTCACTCACTCACTCACTCACTCACTCACTCACTCACTCACTCACTCACTCACTCACTCACTCACTCACTCACTCACTCACTCACTCACTCACTCACACAGACACACACTCTCACTCACACACACACACACACACAGACAGACACACACTCTCACTCACATACACACACACACAGACACACACTCACACACACACACACTCACTCTCTCTCTCTCTCTCTCTCACTCACTCACTCACTCACTCACTCACTCACTCACTCACTCACTCACTCACTCACTCACTCACTCACTCACTCACACACACACACACACACACACACACACACACACAGACACACACTCTCACTCTCACACACACACACACACACACAGACAGACACACACTCTCACTCACACACACACACACACACAGACACAGACACACACACACACACACACACACACACACACACACACACACACACACACAGGGTCACATGGTTCACTTCCAGTCTGCTGCTAAACAGACAGGCCTCTTTTACAGTTAAAATACAACACATTTGCACAGGCCTGTATTACAGAAAATCAACATGAACACCAACATTGACATGCCTCACATATTTGCCTTCACAAACTCAACTTGGCAAGGGTCTATTTCGTGATTGCTCAATGTGCTGAACTCTTGTGAAAGACGAACAGCAGAATTGTAGCGTTTAATTGTCCATCAAACTTACAGTATGTATAGTTATGATTTAAGCCAGCCCGTGTGCTGAGAGCTGTCCTCCATCTTCCCACTGACGGCTCTACTCGGCAGAAGAAGGGTCCAGAGATGCTGATTTCTTAGACATGTACAGCATCTCTGACAACACAGGAGCCCTATTTATGCACCGATTCCTGACACTGATAGTAAAAATGGTGATAATCCACAGAAAAGATGGGTTTGGAGAAAGATTCAAACAGCACAGTTCTGTGTTTATAACAGGTTTAGTCTCTAAGAAACCACGAAAGTTGTGTTTGCTCCTAAAGTATCTGTAGTGAAAGCTGAGAAGCTCCCATGTAAATAGAAAAGATTTCACATGGAAACAGCTCAAACTGTTTAAGTGAGAACAGACTCTGCACGCTGAAAATGTGCAGTTCCACAGTCTCACCATAAGAGGGCCTTCAGTGGCGTTCTTGTTTTGATGAAATTACATAAATCTCAGGTCTGGGTGAGGAGTTATTTTAAGACATGCTTCATCTAAATGGATTCACTGATTTGTAATTGATACGAACAGTCACCACATCATCACCTGACGTCTACATTAGTAATGTAGCTGATGGCTTTATCCAAAGCAGCTTACAGTTGATTTGGGCCAATCCTCCGGGAGCAATGTGGGGTTAAGGGCCTTGCTTATTGTGGCCACACAGGGGCTTGAACCAGCAACCCTCCAGGTCCCAGTCAGGCACTTTAGCCTGCAGGTTACAGGCTGCTCCCCCTTCGCCACGTGTAATATGATCCCTAAAGGACCTGCCAGAGGACCACGCTCATCTCTCCTTCTGTAGAAAAACAGAAGAGGGAAAAGGTAAACAGCCATAATTGAGCTGTTCACATACCGTAGCTCAGCTTCAGAGATGTGAAACCTTTACGTGACGCTTCAGTACTCTGCCTGTTATTAGCAGCCATTAAAAGGGAATACAGAGCCGTAGATAAAGGCCATTCTCCATTCCCTCCTCCTGCCATTGTTCCTGGAGCTCAGCTGAGTGCAGTAATGGAGTGTGCTGAAGGTAATCGCACAGGTGGGCTCTCCCTGCCGTAACAGCAGGGCTCAGAATGAGCAGCAGGATCAGGAGAAGTAGGACTAGCTCGTTAGCGCCGGTGGTAGCCTCCCTGCTCTGTGTTGGTGGGTGATTTATTCTGAGCCCGGGCGCTCTCCTTGCCACAGGGGGACGGGGGGGGGGAGGGAGACGGGTCCAGGGGGGGGTGTTTGTCTGGGGTAACTGGCCCCTGATGGTGTAACCCCCCTCCTCTCAGAGTGGGCTCGGGGGGTGGTCCTCTCCCTCCCCCTACCTGCAGGGTACCTGAGCGCAGAAGCCCCGGTAATGAGTTCCACATGCACCCCCAAACTACGATCCCGGCCCTGTCTGTCAAACGTCTCCGGTCCAGCCTCCTGTAGAGCTACCTGAGCCCAGCCGGGCGCTGAAAACAAACCTCCACAAGAGAGAGCATGCACTGGCCTCCCACACTGCCGTGCAGGGGGGCCCAGGCTGCGGTCTGGGGGGGGTTTTCTGGGGCAGTGTGTTCCGTGATGAATGAATGGCTGCTTGAGTATTATTATTTGAAGATAAGCTGTGCTGAGTGGCACAGGCAGCCCCACAGTAAGTGAACGCAGGTCTCTGGGTGCTGCGGTCCAAGCCTGAATCCACACTGCAGACGGACAGAGACAATAAAACTACAAACCCCAGGAGGGAGTCCTTTCATTCTGTCTCTGCAGCCACCAGAACCCCCCCCCCAGAGGGGCAGGGGGAGTTTTATAGGGCTCCATTCACTCGTACAAGGAGCGGACACACGGTCTGGGTTTAAAGGCTCCATTACTGCATGACTGGGCTGCCAGGTTTGTATGTGATTGTGTGGGTGTGTGTAACTATGTGTGGGTGTGTGTGTGTCTGTGTGTTTGACTCTATAGGGAAGTCAACACTCTGTCAGAAAACACTACACGCTGTTACAAACCAATGTGTTTATGTGTGAAACCTGATGAACAAGGTATTCTGCTGTAAATACTAAACTATTCACATAAATTATTCAAAGATGATTCTTCTTTCTTCTGCCTGGGTTATTTGATCACTGAAGTGATCTCTGATACATGTACACGCTGAAATGAAGTGTGTGTGTGTCTGTGTGTGTGTGGGCGTCCACCTGAGTGTGCGTACGTATGTGTGTGTACAGAAACAGCTCACACAGCAGACAATAGTTTTCATATCAAACTCAACCGCAGGCTTCCCTGAATCCTGGAGGAGGGTGGGTGGGGAACTTTCTGGAAGCTCGGTGGGAACACACGGCTGACTGGCCGGAGCACACACACCAGCCTCCCGATAACAGCATTCCCAACCATGCCAAGACATTCCCAACCAAGCCGAGACATTCCCAACCATGCCAAGACATTCCCAACCAAGCCGAGATGTGCCCAACCAAGCCAAGACATTCCCAACCAAGCCATGTCATTCCGTACTATCTCAGAGATTCCATACTAAGTTCAATCATTAAGCACCAACCTCAGGCAAACCTTTTTTTTACCCCAGATTTTAGGTGTCCATATATTTAGCACACAGAGCCCATAAAAAGGTCTTATGCACAGGGAATACCCCTCACACGGGCCACACTGGGACTGTTACAGAGAGGAGGGTGTGTTAATCAGGTCTGCTCCAGACCCATCTACAGCTAGAGAGTCCAGCAGCTACACCCCCATGCACAGCTACACCCCCATGCACAGCTACACCCCCATGCACAGTCCAGCAGCTACACCCCCATGCACAGTCTGGCAGCTACGCCCCCATGCACAGCTACACCCCCATGCACAGTCCAGCAGCTACACCCCCATGCACAGTCTGGCAGCAGGGCTGCAGGGTGTTTTGTTAGGACAGCAGCTCCAGCCACAGCGTTTGCTCCGCATCACGTTTCAGGAAGTGATAAAACAGCACATCCTGCCCCCCCCCCCCCCCCCCCCCCGGCCCTGCAGCCAGCCTGCCTTTATGGGCTCCATAAACCTTTTCATGTTCTTCGCCGAAAACATGACAAAGTACCTAAATAAAACATACACATGTGTAGAAGCTCACACCCTGAGCCCGGGGGGGTTAGGGATCGGGGGGGATACATCCTGCATGCGCTCCGCAGAGCCCGGCTGTGAAACGCATTTCAGAAACACATCGTACAGTCCCCCATTCAGACACAGAGAATCAAAGCAAATTGCTTTTCCTTCAGTTTCAAAAGCCACTGCTGATAATTAATGAAAAAAAAAAAAAAGGTGAAGCACAATTTCAAAGTAGTGTAACTAAACACCTCACTCACTGCACCAGAGCAATGTTTCTGGACAGATGGAATCATCATTCCATGTTTAAAAATGAGGTAGGACTACATTTCAACAGACTGGTTGAATGTGAAGGAGGAGTCTGGGAGCAGAGGCAGGTGGGCCTGAGGTGCAGCTGGAGATGGTCATGGTCACCTCTGTGTGTGGATCCACTCCACCACGGCCACACACAACACGCGTGTAAACACACTGCCACACACAACACACGTGTAAACACACGGCCACACACAACACGCGTGTAAACACACTGCCACACACAACACGCGTGTAAACACACTGCCACACACAACACACGTGTAAACACACTGCCACACATAAACACACTGCCACACACAACACACGTGTAAACACACTGCCACACATAAACACACTGCCACACACAACACGCGTGTAAACACACTGCCACACACAACACGCGTGTAAACACACGGCCACACACAACACATGTGTAAACACACTGCCACACATAAACACACTGCCACACACAACACGCGTGTAAACACACTGCCACACACAACACACGTGTAAACACACTGCCACACACAACACGCGTGTAAACACACTGCCACACATAAACACACTGCCACACACAACACGCGTGTAAACACATGGCCACACACAACACACGTGTAAACACACTGCCACACATAAACACACTGCCACACACAACACGCGTGTAAACACACTGCCACACACAACACACGTGTAAACACACTGCCACACACAACACGCGTGTAAACACACTGCCACACACAACACGCGTGTAAACACACTGCCACACACAATACACGTGTAAACACACTGCCACACACAACACACGTGTAAACACACTGCCACACACAACACGCGTGTAAACACACTGCCACACACAACACACGTGTAAACACACTGCCACACACAACACGCGTGTAAACACACTGCCACACACAACACGCGTGTAAACACACTGCCACACATAAACACACTGCCACACACAACACGCGTGTAAACACACTGCCACACATAAACACACTGCCACACACAACACGCGTGTAAACACACTGCCACACATAAACACACTGCCACACACAACACGCGTGTAAACACACTGCCACACATAAACACACTGCCACACACAACACGCGTGTAAACACACTGCCACACATAAACACACTGCCACTCATAAACACACTCTCAGTATAAATATCACAGAATCAGTCACAGCGGAGCAGTCACAGAGGTGGGGGGTGGGGGTCACTGCAGAGAGGAGAGGGGCCAGGGGCCTGGGAGAGAGGGCCAGGTGGGGGTGCGGGGGAGAGGGAGAGAGGGGGGCAGGGTGGGGGTGAGGGCAGGGCACCAGGGGAACCCCGCTCTGGGAGATAAACCCGTGGGATCGGGGGGCAGAGAGACTGGGTGAGTCAGGCCTGCGGTTGAGCGTCTCGCTCCACAGACGCGTGAGTAACAGGCAGGAGGAAAACCCAAACGTCTGTCCCTGTGTGGAGCGGACACCCACAAATCAGGGACCGGCACACGCACGTCGAAAGGAAACCGCTCCCAAACAAACCCAAACCGGCCTCAATTATCTTCCCATAACAGCAGCACAATATCCCTCTCAATCTGAGCATTTTCATGTTTGAAGAAAAATGCCTTCCTTGGCAAGATTTCCTTCCTTGGAAGTGAGAGGTAATGACATTCTAAAACACAAATAACAAAAAAAAAAAATCCTTCCTTGATTAAAAATACATTTAAGGCAAAATTATTCTGTCTAACAGGACAGGAGATTACCTCAACATCCAGTAAATGATCCCTTACATAACAAACCATCTCACACTGAAAATGAAAAAACATGAGCATTATGTGAGGCAGTGTGTTCTGGGCGAGCGGGAGGGGGGGGCTCCCCATCAGACAGACGCTCCGCTCCTCCTGTCACCAAACAGATGACATCAGCACTCACAATCACTCACAATCACTCACAATCAGCACTCACAATCAGCACTCACAATCACTCACAATCAGCACTCACAATCACTCACAATCACTCACAATCAGCACTCACAATCAGCACTCACAATCACTCACAATCACTCACAATCACTCACAATCACTCACAGAGCGGCTCATAATCACTCACAGAGCGGCTCATAATCACTCACAGAGCGGCTCACAATCACTCACAGAGCGGCTCACAATCACTCACAGAGCGGCTCATAATCACTCACAGAGCGGCTCACAATCACTCACAGAGCGGCTCATAATCACTCACAGAGCGGCTCACAATCACTCACAGAGCGGCTCATAATCACTCACAGAGCGGCTCATAATGGATGCTGTGTGATGACGCTGCGCGGCTCGCTGGCGGTGAGAGTCGATCAGAGGCGTGTCCACGGGAACCGCTGCCGGAGAGCAGAACAGGCTGATCGCTCTGCTGCTGATCGCTCTGCGGCTGATCGCTCTGCGGCTGATCGCTCTGCTGCTGATCGTTCTGTGGCTGATCGCTCTGCTGCTGATCGCTCTGCTGCTGATCGTTCTGCGGCTGATCGCTCTGCTGCTGATCGTTCTGTGGCTGATCGCTCTGCTGCTGATCGCTCTGCTGCTGATCGCTCTGCGGCTGATCGCTCTGCGGCTGATCGCAGCGTGGCCAGGCAGACGCCTCAGAGCTGCTGGTTGTCATGGTGACATAACCGCAGCCCGTGAGTACGGCTCAGTTTAATCACGAAGAACAAACCAGAACCTTCATCCCATGCTCTGGATCATAGTCTAACGTCACGGTTTAGAGGTTTGCTCTGGATCATAGTCTAACATCACGGTTTAGAGGTTTGCTCTGGATCATAGTCTAACGTCACGGTTTAGAGGTTTGCTCTGGATCGTAGTCTAGCCGGAATACCCAACCTCTCTTATGTCCCAACTTCCATGTCTGGACCTTTGAACATTAGTTTGAATCCATTCTGCCTTCCACTCACACAATGTTTCCTGTGCGCCCAACTGCCACACAACCCCAAACACACGGCATGGGGTTACTTCAGAATAATAAATTCAGCCCTGGAATTATACTCACCTGACTTTCAAGCCCTAACAAGTACATCACTGGGGTATGGGCCTTAGAAATCGTCTTTTTAAAAAGTAACAAAGAAGAATTTAAAAGGGTTCCCCAACTTTTGCACAGGGCCCTTTTTTATAATTTATAAACAGTTAAACATTTAAATAAAAAGCAATCTCGCTTTAAAATGTGCAGAAAGGTCTCCGATTTTTGCACCCCACTGTATTTCCCGGGCAAAATGGACATATTTTCTATGAGTCGGATGACCAGTTCCCAGAGAAAAAACAAAGTCCACATTGAGTGAAAAAAGTGTTTAGTTTGCAAAACAAACAAGCTCTTAACATACTTCAGAGCTGAAAACCGTCTGGCTGCTCACATTATCCCATAACTATGGAGGAGAAGGGAGGGAGAGGATCACATGGGAGTCTGATGACATGCCATAGCCCATTCACAGACACTACAGACACTAGAGACCACAGACACTACAGATATGAGACACTACAGACACCAGACACGAGAGGCCACAGACAGTCTGAGTGAACAGCGTGTGTACAGAGAGCAGCAGGTGATGAGCCCCTCTGCCCGCCCTCATTAAGGGCAGGTGCAGTAATGCTGCAGATTGGTTAATCAGCCCTGAGAGACAGGTAACTGTGAGAGAGCGGTAACTGTGAGAGAGAGGTAACTGTGAGAGAGAGGTAACTGTGAGAGAGAGGTAACTGTGAGACACAGGTAACTGTGAGAGAGAGGTAACTGTGAGAGAGAGGTAACTGTTAGAGAGAGGTAACTGTGAGAGACAGGTAACTGTGAGAGAGAGGTAACTGTGAGAGAGAGGTAACTGTGAGACAGAGGTAACTGTGAGAAGTAACTGTGAGAGAGAGGTAACTGTGAGACAGAGGTAACTGTGAGAGGTAACTGTGAGAGAGAGGTAACTGTGAGAGAGAGGTAATTGTGAGAGAGAGGTAACTGTGAGAGACAGGTAACTGTGAGAGAGAGGTAACTGTGAGAGACAGGTAACTGTGAGAGAGAGGTAACTGTGAGAGAGAGGTAACTGTGAGAGAGGGTTAACTGTGAGAGACATTCATGCACCCGATGTCACTGCACCCTCTCCTCTGCCCTTTTGAAACCACGGAAACTCAACATCAAACCCGCGCTGTTTTACACACTGAGACAGCAACAAATCAGGCTCAGAATCAGACTCCCACGAGTAGAGAATAAATAAATAAAAAATAAAGATTTCTATTCGTTTCCACACACAGGACTGCCATGTTTGTCTGCTGTAATTTTCAGCCTAAATGTTGTTTCCAGTAATCACAGCGCATCCCTGTTCACATGTTATTAAATTACATTACATACACACGTCATCTGTGTTTCTGTGGCAATGCACCGCACCGTGTGGAGATCAGCAGAGATCAGTGCTTCAGCAGAGGTCAGTGCTTCAGCAGAGATCAGTGCTTCAGCAGAGATCAGTGCTTCAGCAGAGATCAGTGCTTCAGTAGTGTCTACATCAGAGGGGCTCATGATGAAACTAAAACAGCCCTTTAGCGCAGACGCAGTGCCAGGCCCGCGTGACTCATCCTCCCATCAGCGCTCAGGTTATTCCCATCAGCGCTCAGGTTATTCCCATCAGCGCTCAGGTTATTCCCATCAGCGCTCAGGTTATTCCCATCAGCGCTCAGGTTATTCCCATCAGCGCTCAGGTTATTCCCATCAGCGCTCAGGTTATTCCCATCAGCGCTCAGGTTATTCCCATCAGCGCTCAGGTTATTCCCATCAGCGCTCAGGTTATTCCCATCAGCGCTCAGGTTATTCCCATCAGCGCTCAGGTTATTCCCATCAGCGCTCAGGTTATTCCCATCAGCGCTCAGGTTATTCCCATCAGCGCTCAGGTTATTCCCATCAGCGCTCAGGTTATTCCCATCAGCGCTCAGGTTATTCCCATCAGCGCTCAGGTTATTCCCATCAGCGCTCAGGTTATTCCCAGCAGCGCTCAGGTTATTCTCATCAGCGCTCAGGTTATTCCCATCAGCGCTCAGGTTATTCCCATCAGCGCTCAGGTTATTCCCATCAGCGCTCAGGTTATTCCCATCAGCGCTCAGGTTATTCCCAGCAGAGCAGCTTCAGACCGTAACGTTTGCCCTGCAGAAGCTGAAATAAATCACAGAGCTTTAACGCAGTCTAACGGGTGTGTCGATGAGGACCAAAACGGTCAAAAACAACCGATTATATCAAAGCAGTCTTCACCGATTCACAGCCAGGAGGGGTGCCACGCGATTATGCAGACCTCAGAAAGTATGAACACACTTCAAACGCAGCAGCGAGACGCGTCGGGAGCGCTTTCCTACGCTCTCGGTTTCATAAAACTCTGTCTGCAGATGGGTCTGTGAAGTCCGCCGCCTCTGGCACTTTAATCATCTGAGAAAAGTTTGACGTCCGTGTGTCAGCCCCTCATTGACTAACATCACAAGGCTGTGAAATCGTCTCTGGCTTTGTGATTTATGAGAGGTGAAACGGGATGAGGTGTTAATGACCGTCAGAGCATTCATCACAACGCTCAGAGGATGGGAGGAGATTCTTCTTCTATGACCCGCTTCACTTCTCCCTGGAGATATGGTCTAATACCTGTCTGAGCACACCTGGACACAGCACCTGGAGATATGGTCTAATACCTGTCTGAGCACACCTGGACACAGCACCTGGAGATATGATCTAATACCTGTCTGAGCACACCTGGACACAGCACCTGGAGATAGCCGTACTATGGGAGGGCGTGGTCCGCCCCTCAGGTGAGGTCAGGTGAGGTCAGGCCACACCCCCAGGCTCTGCACCGTAACTCTTTGGACAGGGGGTCCCTACCTGCAGTTCAGCATAGCGCCTGCGGTGGACGTCAGACTCCGCCCCCTTCTGCTCCTGATGCAGCTCCTCCATCTGCGCCTGCCTGGCCATCATGTCCTGCAGCTCCTGCACAGGGAGACGCAGGGTGGCGCAGGGACACAGGGAGACACAGGGACACAGGGAGACGCAGTGAGACACAGTGAGATGCAGTGAGACACAGTGAGATGCAGTGATACACAGGGAGACACATGGACACAGGGAGATGCAGTGAGACGCAGTGAGAAGCAGGGAGACGCAGTGAGACCTGCTGGATGCGGGCCTTCTCCTCCTCGCTGGCAGTCAGACGGGCCTGCAGGCTGGACACCACCTGCTGCACCTGGCTGTGGGCCTCCTGGGCTTCCGTAGACTCGGGGGAATCGGCAGAGGAGAGGGGCTCAGCTTCCGCCAGGACCTGCGTGTGACACGACTGCATCAATCTCAGCCATCTACAGGGCAGCTTACAGCCAGAAACTACATTACCCATCAACACCACTGGCCCATTCTCTGAGCATGCTCAGAAAAAGGCTCTCAGCAGCAAACTACATGACCCATCAACACCACTGAGTAAGCGCACTAAAATAACCCCGCACACAGGGCGAGACATTTACTGACAGTAACCAGGGGCGTGACCGACAGAGAACACCGGTGACATCACTGCTTTGAGCCAGGCATGGTGAGGGACAGAGCAATATTTACACATGGAGAAAGGCAGTCTGGGATGTCCTGGGCATTTCTGGCACAGAGAGAGCCCTCAAAATGACAGCATGGGAGGAGACCAAACAGATTAATCAAGACAACAAAAACAAAACATAGTGCTGTTGGCTCAGGGTGGACAGCACGATCTCCAACGAGGGAAAGAATGAGCGCAGTAATCTGGAACAGGCACCAGGCAGTCACTCCCCACAGAAGAACAGGCACCAGGCAGTCACTCCCCACAGAAGAACAGGCACCAGGCAGTCACTCCCCACAGAAGAACAGGCACCAGGCAGTCACTCCCCACAGAAGAACAGGCACCAGGCAGTCACTCCCCACAGAAGAACAGGCACCAGGCAGTCACTCCCCACAGAAGAGGAGATATGGACAGGAAAGGGTGAGGAGTGGGAAGGTCAGGATGTGGGTGGGTCAGGAGTGGGTGGGTCAGGATGGGGGTCTCACCTCAGGCTGCGGGGGGGGGGTGTCGGGGGGATGGGGCTCCAGAGAGTCTGTCTGGCAGGACGGGGGCTGGTCCATCAGGATGTCCGGGGGGGCACTCAGGGGCAGCTTCATCCCTGGAACTACACCCCCCCCCCCCCACATGAAATAGGATTATCACACACACACGCACACACAGGCACGCACACATGTGCGCACTGACAGACGGACAGACTGAACGTGACAGAAAGCACGCGCGCACTCACACACTCTCACATACACACAAGCACGCACGCACACACACACGCACGCACGCACGCACACACACACACACACACAGCCCCTTTCCTGAACTGCACTGAAAACCTCCCTGCAAAGCTCACTACAGTCCTGAGACTTTGGCTCAGTCAGCCTAGATACGAGTCCTACAAGGCAGCAGCTCTAGGAGATGGCAGTGAGCTCTATGGTACAGACAGCTGAGCTGAACATGATGATCTGTTAGCCAAATACCCAGCATGCTTCACTTCACTGCGAGCACACAGTGGCACTGCTCCACACGGGGAGGGGGGCTCTGGGGGGCAGATTTACGAGGTGACGAGCCCCAGACCCTCCACTGGCCCTAAAGACAGAGGGAGCGCTCGGGGACCAGAAAGAAAAGAAAGGAAAACAGAGGAGTGTGGCGAAGGAAAGCCTGCTGACACGCCATTCTGCCCCTTTCAGCCTCTCTGACAATCCTAACCGTCTCTCTAACTATCCTAACCGTCTCTCTAACTATCCTAACTGTCTCTCTAACAATCCTAACCATCTCTCTAACAATCCTAACCATCTCTCTAACAATCCTAACCATCTCTCTAACAATCCTAACCATCTCTGACACCCACGCTTTCTAACTGTCCTAACCATTTCTCTGACAATCCTAACCATCTTAGATTCACACCACACACTCACCCTGGCCGGGAGAAGAACATGTTTGTTTTTTGTATTATTGAGAGTGTTTCTCTGTGATGACTGCAGTGGCTGCTGGTTAAGAGAGGAACATGTTTGTTTTTTGTATTATTGAGAGAGTTTGCTGGTGGGTTGGCAGGGGGGCGGTGCTGAAAGGCTGATTTAGAGAGCGGCTGATTTAGAGAGCGGCTGATTTAGAGAGCGGCTGATTTAGAGAGCGGCGGTTTGGGGCGGTGAGCGTTGCTGCTCCCAGACCGCCTGAAGAGGGGGGTCAGATTATTCACTTCTGTCTGTCACACTGCAAGCCAGCAACAACCCCGCCTCTCAAAATGTTGTTATCAATAAATAATTACTACAATTACTACTTAAAATAATCACTGCATATTAACAGTTCTACACAGCCTTGTTCAAACTGCTTTCCAGTGAGGAAGAGAAGGCAGCACACAGATGAAGTCCACTCTGCAGGACAGACCATAAATCCTGACGCTCAGTCCGTATGATCGTGGTGGGGGGGGGGTTAACACTGAACTCTACACCCCTTTGTTAAGTCAGGGCCCGGGAGGACCCCTCTCAAAAACACAGAAGAAGAGAGCACATCTGAGGCGTGAGAAACCTGACAGGCCCACCTGACCTCCTGGAGGCCCTGGGCAGGTTAAGCTGCTCTCAGTCATATTTCACCCCATCAACACTTCTGCAGGAGCCGGGGATCAGGACATAAGCACTGTCATCACGGGCCAATCTGTTCTGGCTGAATTCACAGCAGTATATTATCATAGTTTTCTACATGGCTCAGGTATTTCTTAAGAAATGAATACAGGAAGACAGAAGAAAAAGCTCCCAGACTTTCACACACATCCCTATCTCTCACACACACACGTCCCTGTCCCACACACACACACACACACTCTCACACACACACTCTCTCTCTCTCTCGCACACTCTCACACACTCTCACACACACTCACACACACTCACACACACTCACAAACACTCACACACACTCTCACACACTCTCACACACTCACTCACACACTCACACACACACTCTCACACACACTCTCTCTCTCTCTCTCACACACACTCTCTCACACACTCTCACACACACTCACACACACTCTCACACACTCTCTCACACTCTCACACACACACACACACACACACACACACACACACACACACACACACACACACACACAGGCTCTACAGAAGGTAGCCAGAGGAGATTTATTCACAGAACACACTGCAGTACAACAGCCTGTTGATAACACTCTCCATCCTTTAATAATTCATAATAATCTCCTTTAATAAATAATCACCAGTTAACTGTCGATGTGCAAAAGCACCATGACCAATCATTCTTTTTGTTTTAGGTCTTGTATTTTTTCAGAAAAGTCAGAAATATTGGCCCCATAAAACTGAACAGGAAATATGAAAGAGGAGGTCTCCATTGGCCATCAGTTATGGTTTTATTTCCATGGTATTTTCAGCACATTAATGACCATAACTCAAAACTGAGAAAACGCAAGGCCAGAAGATAGATGTGTTCCTCAATAATATGCTAAAATCCTCAGCTTATTTTGGCCAAAGCTCCAGTATTTCCAGCTCACAGAAACAGACTTTAGCTCCAGCTCTGAGTTAAAACACTCTCATTATCGTAGCATGCAGGTCTTCCCCCCACAGTACAGTAAGAGGGATGAAGTCACATTGTTATAATTTTCACTACAAATGAATTCCAAACGGACTGACATATGGTTCACGGAATGGGGGGGGAGGGGGGGGTTGTCTCTCACACACACACACACACACACACACACACACACACATGCACAAGGACAAGCACGCACCTACACACAGGGAATCTTCAACCCAATACTCAACATAAACACTAAATTGCCAACTCAATCCTCAAGACTGAACTCAACGGGCAGAGCACCCAAACACAATAAAGCAGCGCCTCTTCTTCTGTTTGTACCCACCTGTTCATGATGTGAGTTCAACAGAACGACAACAAACACCCCGGCCATGATGTGAGCTCCAGCGCTAGTCATGCTAACGTGCACCGAGAGGATAAACCGGGCGATTAGCATATCCTGTCTTTCTAAAGGAAGAGAGCCAGACACAATGCATTACCTGCTCCTGAGATCTGATTAATTACAGTCAGGCTTTGCCAGGAAGGAGAAGAATGTCCCTGGGTTAAGTTCTCAATTACAGGGTCCAGGCATGAGAATGGAAAGTGAATTTGGGGAAAGTTGGAGATTTAAAGAGCAGACGATCACCTCTCTGTAGCTCTCAGAGTCTCACGGATAAAAGTAAAAACGCCGTCGCTCCCCCGTTAAGTCCTTCCTGTAATAAAAGTGTAATCGGGAGCGTTTTCAGACTTAGTGCCTTTGAGGCAGGATCTGTCAGCATGGCACCACTCGTAATCTCACTCCGCTTGTTTTGAACTTGGACAGAGGATGTCTGCTGGGCCAAACAGCCCCAAAACAGTCATTAACAGCCTTCCCCCTGCGTCAACACCGGGACTGGACCCGTATACACCTCTGTGTCAACTCTGGGACTGGACCCACATGCAGGCCTGTGTCAACACTGGGACTGGACCCGTAAGCAGGCCTGGGGAGGCATCTGCCCAGATATTGGGGCGGCCTGTAGCGTAGTGGTTAAGGTACATGGCTGGGATCCGCAAGGTCGGTGGTTCGATCCTCGGTGTAGCCACAATAAGATCCACACAGCCGTTGGGCCCTTGAGCAGGGCCCTTGAGCAAGGCCCTTAACCCTGCATTGCTCCAGGGGAGGATTGTCTCCTGCTTAGTCTAATCAACTGTACATCGCTCTGGATAAGACCATCTGCCAAATGCCAATAATGTAATGTAATGACAGGGAACCAGTGACTTTCCCTTCCACCAATAATAACAATGCGGCTTCAAACAACCAGTTACCAGATCTGACGTGCTGATGTCACGTCATGTCGAAACATCCTCAGATGGCAGTGGAAGTTTCCGGACACCCGGAAGAGGTAGAATTCCTGGTACAAAGTGCAGAATGAAAGCAGCGCAGGCGACCCGTGACCGTGCAGGGAGACGGGGTAATGACAGAGCCAGGAGGAGGCAGGTAGGACGTGCACGGGAGAGTGTGTTTAAACAGGGCTGCTGCTGACTCACTGCGGTCTCCAGCAGGATCTCTGACGCTTTCTCACTCACTTTGAAACGAGCAGGCAAAATGATAATTACTTTTCCTGAGAAATTCTGAAAAGTCTCAATTAAACAGAGATTTCCGATATTCACTTTTGATAATTATGAGGTTGTACAAACTAATACAGGTAGTTTTTGTTCTGTGGAAAAAAATGAGGATTAAATT
>NC_083778.1:22572964-22582964 GCF_963514075.1 Conger conger | reverse complement strand
ATCTTCAGTAATGTGCTGTCTCTTATGGCATTGTAACTCAAGGCTCAAGCTACTTACAAGTTGATACAACTGCACGGGGCTTATGATTGGATAGCACATAATTCTGAAGAGATCTAGACTCTTAATTTCCCTCTCAAATAATAATTATCAGGGGACTCACCACACACACCATGGTGGAGCTGGGTTCATCGCCCCATTCACCCCGATAACCCAACACTGCCCCCCAACACCTCATAACCCCATAACCCAACACTCCCCCCCATTCACCCCGATAACCCTACACTGCCCAACAACACCTCATAACCCAACACTGCCCCCATTCACCCCGATAACCCAACACTGCCCCCCAACACCTCATAACCCCATAACCCAACACTCCCCCCCCATTCACCCCGATAACCCAACACTGCCCCCCAACACCTCATAACCCCATAACCCAACACTCCCCCCCATTTACCCTGATAACCCAACACTGCCCCCCAACACCTCATAACCCCATAACCCAACACTCCCCCCATTTACCCTGATAACCCAACACTGCCCAACAACACCTCATAACCCAACACTGCCCCCATTCACCCCGATAACCAAACACTAGCCCCCAACACCTCATAAGCCAACACTGCCCCCCAACACCCCATAACCCAACACTGCCCACCATTCACCCCGATAAACCAACACTGCCCCCCAACACCCCATAAACCCAACACTGCACCCCCAACACCCCATAACCCAACACTGCCCCCCATTCACCCGGATAAACCAACACTGCTCCCCAACACCCCATAACCCAACACTGCCCCCCATTCACCCGGATAAACCAACACTGCTCCCCAACACCCCATAACCCAACACTGCCCCCCATTTACCCCAATAACCCAACACTGCCCCCCAACACCCCATATCCCAACACTCCCCCCCCATTTACCCCAATAACCCAACATTTCCCCCCGACACCCCATAACCCAACACTGCCCCCAACACCCCCGCTGAGATCAGACTGCCTCAAACAAAATGTCCCTTGGAAGACCTGTGTCCCCTGCGTTTCACCTCCACCCTGCGCCCGACCCTCCCAAAAACATCTAAAAGAACAGAAACATCAGAAGAGCAGATTCCCTCTCAGGTCGGGCAAGACACAACAGAGCCCACTGTCGTCACACAAACAAAAAACACATAAAATACCCAAATAAATAAATCACCCCTGTCCAATAAAGGTGCAACAAGTGAAAAGAGTTTTAATAAGAGACGCAGTACCTCAATCCTCCAAAGTCATCATCGTCATCCATTCCTCCTGGAAACCCTGAGAGAGAGGGAGGAGGGAGAGAGGGAGGAGGGAGAGAGGGGAGAGGAGGAGAGGAGGGAGAGGGAGAGAGAGGTGAGAGGAGGGAGGAGGGAGAGGAGGGAGAGGGAGAGGGAGAGAGGGAGAGGAGGGAGAGGAAGGAGAGGAGGGAGAGAGAGGGAGAGGAGGGAGAGGAGGGGGGAGGGAGAGAGGGAGGAGGGAGAGAGAGGGAGAGGAGGGAGAGGGAGAGAGAGGGAGAGGAGGGAGAGGAGAGGAGGGAGAGGGAGAGAGGAGAGGGGAGAGGAGGGAGAGGGAGAGAGGGAGAGGAGGGAGAGGGAGAGAGGGAGAGGAGGGAGAGGGAGGGAGAGAGAGGGAGAGGAGGGAGAGAAGGGGGAGGAGAGAGGGAGAGAGGGAGAGGAGAGGAGGGAGAGGGAGAGAGGGAGATGAGGGAGAGGAAGGAGAGGAGGGAGAGAGAGGGAGAGGAGGGAGAGAAGGGGGAGGGAGAGAGGGAGAGGGAGAGAGAGGGAGGAGGAGAGGAGGGGGAGAGGGAGAGGAGGGAGAGGAGGGAGAGGGAGAGAGGGAGAGGAGGGAGAGGAAGGAGAGGAGGGGAGAGAGGAGGGAGAGAGAGGGAGAGGAGGGAGAGGAGGGAGAGAGGAGGGAGAGAGAGGGAGAGGAGGGAGAGGGAGAGAGAGGAGAGGGAGAGGGAGAGGGAGAGAGGGAGAGAGAGGGAGAGGAGGGGGAGGAGGGAGAGAGGAGGGAGAGGAGAGAGAGGGAGAGAGAGGGAGGGAGAGGGAGAGAGAGGGAGGGAGAGGAGGGAGAGGAGGGAGAGAGAGGGAGAGGAGGGAGAGAGGAGGGAGAGGAGGGAGAGAGGGGAGAGAGGGAGAGGAGGGAGAGAGGAGGGAGAGATCAGAACATAGTTCAGCTAGCTGTTCATGCATTACAACCGCTCAGCACCAAGCTAATGATGTCAAATAAAAACCATGATCTGTCAACCAAAAATCACACTGGTAATGAGGAGAGCGCGCTCTGTGTCTCTGTGTCTCTGTGTGTCTGTGTGTCTCTGGGTCTGTCTCACAGGGCCCAGACCAGAGAGACACCCGTCCCACACTGTAATTAAAATGTAAAACACTGTCTTTGACAGGGGACAGCTCTCTCACTGTAATGAGGAATAAAACACTCTTGACAGGGACAGCTCTCTCTCACTGTAATGAGAAATAAAACACTCTTTGACAGGGACAGCTCTCTCACTGTAATGAGAAATAAAACACTCTTTGACAGGGACAGCTCTCTCTATTTGTCATCGCAATTTGTTCCGGACTCCTCCAGCATGTCTTTGGTTTCCTCTGCAGGCCGTTAACACATAGCACATTTCAAACGCTGTTATTAAAAGCCACGCTCGGAGTTTATTTTTAGCCTGTGGGGTAAACGGGGTCTGGGAGACGCAGTCTCCATCCCGGGCTCTATCAGAGGGCCCTATTAGAGGGCTGTAAAGCTGGGCAGACCCAGGGCTGTAAAGCTGGGCAGACCCAGGGCTGACGCCGCCCTCAGACCTCCACACTCAGGGCTGGTGCTCAGTCTGTCACGCTCATGTGAGTCCCCTCCAGGCCAGACAAACTAATCACAGGAACGGCAGTCAAATTCGAAGCAGACCTTGGCAAGGCCCTGAAACGCTCTGGCTCTGGCTGTGCGGGTTGTGAGGCGCAGAAACCTCAGCACCCCTCCCCCGCCTGGGCGACATCACCGGGCTGTCACCACCGCGTGCTGCTCTGCTGCTGCCCCTACTGCTGCTCCTACTGCTGCTCCTGCTGCTGCTCCTGCTGCTGCCCTACTGCTGCTCCTACTGCTGCTCCTGCTGCTGCTCCTGCTGCTGCCCCTACTGCTGCTCCTACTGCTGCTCTCTGCTGCTTGCTCCTGCTGCTGCTCCTGCAACTGCTCCTGCAACTGCTGCTCATCTTTCTACTCACGCGCACAGGCCCGTGTCTCTGCCACACTAAACCTGCTGTCCTTCACTGTCCCACTCTGTTTCCTCAGTTAAACCTGCTGTCCTTCACAGTTTCACTCTGTTTCCTCAGAGTTAAACCTGCTGTCCTTCACTGCTGTCTAAACATTCACTGTTTCACTCTGTTTCCTCAGTTAAACCTGCTGTCCTTCACAGTTTCACTCTGTTTCCTCAGTTAAACCTGCTGTCCTTCACAGTTTCACTCTGTTTCCCTCAGTTAAACCTGCTGTCCTTCACTGCTGTCTAAACATTCACTGTCTCCCACTCTGCCTGTGAGCAGCTCAGGTCCGCTGGACTGTTCCAACCCCTGTCCAACTCCTGTTCACCAACACTGATGCAGTCTGTGGATCCTTACTGAGAACTAACAATTCTTTCCGTTTCATTGTTTTTAAATGGAATATTATTCTGCCCAGTGTCATCCAAACCTATTTATCTCAAACTGCAGTAATTAGACTTTGAAGTCTGGAGTCAATAAAATAAAATGCTGTCTTCCTGCTCAGAATCTAGACAAAGAACAATTAGGAAACCAAAACCAGGAAAAAACGTGTGCATCAGGATTTGTATTTTTTCCAGCAAATTAGAATTAATCAGCTATTATTTTTCAATGCAGGAATGTTGCGCTACTGATTGGCTAATCAGTTAATTGGTAATAGAAGGCTGACATTTATACGTTGATTATAAGGAGACAGAGTATTTGTGTAAAATTTCTGTTGGACCTTGTTAAGGAGTACGGTGACTCACTGGGAATAGTCTGAGCTCCGCAATGGAAAGAATACACTCACAACAACCAACAAGGGTGGGTCGCCATTTTGAAAATTCAGAACAGATGGGCTCTTTAATCAATATCTGTGCATCAACCACAACTGCACTGCCCAAAACCAGATATCAACATCTACAGTCTTAAGTAAAAACAGATATCAAACATCTACAGTCCTGAGTAAAACCAGATATCAAACATCTACAGACCTCAGTAAAACCAGATATCATACAAACATCTCCAGTCCTGAGTAAAACCAGATATCAACATCTCCAGTCCTGAGTAAAACCAGATATCAACATCTACAGTCCTGAGTAAAACCAGATATCAACATCTACAGTCCTGAGTAAAACCAGATATCAACATCTACAGTCCTGAGTAAAACCAGATATCAACATCTACAGACCTCAGTAAAACCAGATATCAACATCTACAGTCCTGAGTAAAACCAGATATCAATATCTACAGACCTCAGTAAAACCAGATATCATACAATCTCCAGTCTCCAGTCACCCACAATAATATGAATCACCCACTGTAAACACAGCCACAAACACACAGATACACACAGCGCAAAGGCCCACACACTGAGCACAGGTGAATGGGGTGGAAATCACAGAAACACAGTGTGCTGGAGGAGTCTGATGAGGATGTTTGACATTCCTGCTCAGTTCAGATGAGGCCATCAGCACTGGGGCCTGAGCTGAGGCAGCAATACAGCGGGTGTACAACACGTTCATTTACACAGTGTTACGACATTTACACAGTGTGACGTCATTTACACAGTGTGACGACATTTACACAGTGTGACGACATTTACACAGTGTGACGACATTTACACAGTGTGACGACATTTACACAGTGTGACGACATTTACACAGTGTGACGACATTTACACAGTGTGACGTCATTTACACAGTGTTACGACATTTACACAGTGTTACGTCATTTACACAGTGTGACGTCATTTACACAGTGTGACGACATTTACACAGTGTTACGTCATTTACACAGTGTTACGACATTTACACAGTGTTACGACATTTACACAGTGTTACGACATTTACACAGTGTGACGTCATTTACACAGTGTTACGACATTTACACAGTGTGACGTCATTTACACAGTGTTACGACATTTACACAGTGTTACGACATTTACACAGTGTGACGTCATTTACACAGTGTTACGACATTTACACAGTGTTACGACATTTACACAGTGTGACGACATTTACACAGTGTTACGACATTTACACAGTGTGACGACATTTACACAGTGTGACGTCATTTACACAGTGTGACGACATTTACACAGTGTGACGACATTTACACAGTGTTACGACATTTACACAGTGTTACGACATTTACACAGTGTGACGACATTTACACAGTGTGACGACATTTACACAGTGTTACGACATTTACACAGTGTGACGACATTTACACAGTGTGACGACATTTACACAGTGTGACGACATTTACACAGTGTTACGTCATTTACACAGTGTGACGTCATTTACACAGTGTTACGACATTTACACAGTGTTACGACATTTACACAGTGTGACGTCATTTACACAGTGTTACGACATTTACACAGTGTGACGTCATTTACACAGTGTTACGACATTTACACAGTGTTACGACATTTACACAGTGTGACGTCATTTACACAGTGTTACGACATTTACACAGTGTTACGACATTTACACAGTGTGACGACATTTACACAGTGTTACGACATTTACACAGTGTGACGACATTTACACAGTGTGACGTCATTTACACAGTGTGACGACATTTACACAGTGTGACGACATTTACACAGTGTTACGACATTTACACAGTGTGACGACATTTACACAGTGTGACGACATTTACACAGTGTTACGACATTTACACAGTGTTACGACATTTACACAGTGTGACGACATTTACACAGTGTGACGACATTTACACAGTATGACGACATTTACACAGTGTGACGACATTTACACAGTGTGACGACATTTACACAGTATGACGACATTTACACAGTGTGACGACATTTACACAGTGTGACGTCATTTACACAGTGTTACGACATTTACACAGTGTGACGACATTTACACAGTGTGACGACATTTACACAGTGTGACGACATTTACACAGTATGACGACATTTACACAGTATGACGACATTTACACAGTGTGACGACATTTACACAGTGTGACGACATTTACACAGTGTTACGACATTTACACAGTGTGACGACATTTACACAGTGTGACGACATTTACACAGTGTGACGACATTTACACAGTGTGACGACATTGGGAGGGTCCAGTTTCCCAATGCTGGAACTCCAGAATCAATCATGTTCACATCCTCCCCATGTGAACCAATCACATATACATCCTCAATTTGTGAACCAATGACGTTCACATCCTCGATATGTGAACCAATCGCGTTTACATCCTCGATTTGTGAACGGAATCACGCTTGTTTCCTCCCTTTGTGAACCAATCATGTGCATCCTCCCTCAAAGCGTTTCACTGAAGGGTGATGGTGGCCAAATCAGGACAAATTGAACCATATATTCCTCAGAAATACAGGAAAAGTGACATATTATCGACAAAATTTATGGCTGAAAAAAACCCCCAAAGAAATCCTGCAATCAAGTTCTCCAACAAAAACATTAGAAAAAGACAAATTCCTCAAATTTGGCACATCACAGCTTGAAAACCTGCTCACAATCGGCGCATAGCTGGCGGCACTAGTGTGTAAATAAAAGCTCTGGTGTGTCAATAAATCCTCACTAAGCTCTTTTCTTAAAGCGCCGTTTCAGGGAAAAAAAATATGACGCAGAACTTCCATTACAGTGTTGGCAGAGCAGGCCCAAATTTCAGCAATAAAGAAAGGAAATGAGACTAATTATTTCCTGAGTGGAAGTCAAAACTTTTCTATTCGCTCAAAGCGGAGTGCTGTGACTGAGCAACGGGCTCTATTAACTCCTGGAACGGCCATAACGTCCTGGGTAAACACCCACCTCAGATCTGAGCCTACCTACAGCCAAGGATTAATGCTATCAAAACACCTTTTTTGGGCGCTATAATTGCCTTTAGTTATTACAAGCAATTTGCATCATGGGATACCGCTTCAGTGGGGAGCCCATTCATGTGGAGTGCGTGTGTGTGTGCGTGTGCGTGTGCGTGTGCGTGTGTGTGCGTGCGTGTGCGTGTGTCTGTGTCAGTGCGTGTGTATGTGTGCATGTGGGCGTGTCCATGTGCACGTGTGTCGGTGCGTGTGCGTGTGTGTGTGCGCATGTACATGTGCGTGTGTGTGTGTCTGTTATTAGGCACCTATCTCAACAGGGCCTGGATATGGATGTTTCCATAGTGACTGTGTGTTGTCGGGGTAAACTGTGGCAGATTAATGGGGCGCAGGGTCCAGCTCCAATAGGGGTGAACACACAACGGCCAGCTCCAGGGTCAAAGGTCAGGCCCCTTCACACTCATAAGCTAATGTTTTTCAGCTGCAGCTAAAGCATCTCAGCTCCCCCTAAAGAAATAGCTGCCACCAAACTACAGTTACCACTCAGAGGACACAGGCTGTGCCCAGACACCTGAACAACACAGGCTGTACCCAGACACCTGAACAACACAGGCTGTGCCCAGACACCTGAACAACACAGGCTGTGCCCAGACACCTGAACAACACAGGCTGTGCCCAGACACCTGAACAACACAGGCTGTGCCCAGACACCTTAACAACACAGGCTGTGCCCAGACACCTGAACAACACAGGCTGTGCCCAGACACCTGAACAACACAGGCTGTGCCCAGACACCTGAACAACACAGGCTGTGCCCAGACACCTTAACAACACAGGCTGTGCCCAGACACCTGAACAACACAGGCTGTGCCCAGACACCTGAACGACACAGGCTGTGCCCAGACACCTGAACAACACAGGCTGTGCCCAGACACCTGAACGACACAGGCTCAGTCTGTAAGCTGGAGTTGGGCACAGTGCAGAAGCGCACACTGCAGCCCACACGTGGAGTAGTGCTCTGCGTATGAAAACTGAGAACCAGACAGGGGTGCGCTCAAACATCCCACATACTGACCGCTGTGGTCCCAGCTCTGAGTCCAGCGACGGAAACAGACCGTGTGAATCAGGACCCAGCTCACAGCCACACAAACACCGCGTCCAATCAGATCAAATCAGTATTCAATCAGCAACTGAACTCAAATCTCAGAGTCACAGGCAGGCTGTAACTAACTCCTGGCACCTCTGAAATGAGGGGATCCTCCAACCAGCTCAGGAACCCAGACCAACAAAAACACAGGGGGGGGGGGGGTGAGGTTTCAGGCATGCATGGGGGGGGGGGGGGTTCAGAGCTGAACCACATTTTCCACAGTCGGGACACATTCACCACAATCCTGCACACGCACTGAGGGGGTGGCACACTTACAGCAGTGAAGTCGGAGTTCCATTAAAACACTCTCTCTCTCTCTCTCTCTCTCTCTCTCTCTCTCTCTCTCTCTCTCTCTCTCTCTCTCTCTCTCTCTCTCCCTCCCTCTCCCTCTCCCTCTCCCTCTCTCTCTCTCTCTCTCTCTCCCCCTCTCTCTCCCGCTCTCCCTCTCTCTCTCTCTCTCTCTCCTCTCTCTCTCTCTCTCTCTCTCTCTCCCTCTCTCTGTGTTGAGTTTGTGTAAGTGTTGTCGTGGGTCTGAAGCGCTTCAGCGCTGCGTCTCCCCAGACAGCAGGCCCAGTCGTCTGCCAGGGCACCCACACGAGCGGCGGTCTGTGGACTGGCTTCCAGTCTGTATTTTATAATTAGTTTTACTGTGCGGTGGAGTGAGAGAAACCCAGCGCAGAGCACATTAATACAGACATACAGTACCCTGCGCTGTGCATTAGTACATGACCACTGTCTCTACAGGGCTCCACTGTCTCTACAGGCCTCCCCTGTCTCTCCCCTGTCTCTACAGGCCTCCCCTGTCTCTCCCCTGTCTCTCCAGGCCCCCCCTGTCTCTACAGGCCTCCCCTGTCTCTCCACTGTCTCTACAGGCCTCCACTGTCTCTACAGGCCCCCCCTGTCTCTCCCCTGTCTCTACAGGCCTCCCCTGTCTCTCCCCTGTCTCTCCAGGCCCCCCCTGTCTCTACAGGCCTCCCCTGTCTCTCCACTGTCTCTACAGGCCTCCACTGTCTCTACAGGCCCCCCCTGTCTCTCCCCTGTCTCTACAGGCCTCCCCTGTCTCTCCCCTGTCTCTCCAGGCCCCCCCTGTCTCTACAGGCCTCCCCTGTCTCTCCACTGTCTCTACAGGCCTCCACTGTCTCTACAGGCCCCCCCTGTCTCTCCCCTGTCTCTACAGGCCTCCCCTGTCTCTCCCCTGTCTCTCCAGGCCCCCCCTGTCTCTACAGGCCTCCCCTGTCTCTCCCCTGTCTCTACAGGCCCCCCCTGTCTCTCCCCTGTCTCTACAGGCCTCCCCTGTCTCTCCAGGCCCCCCCTGTCTCTACAGGCCTCCCCTGTCTCTCCACTGTCTCTACAGGCCTCCACTGTCTCTACAGGCCCCCCCTGTCTCTCCCCTGTCTCTACAGGCCTCCCCTGTCTCTCCCCTGTCTCTACAGGCCTCCCCTGTCTCTCCAGGCCTCCACTGTCTCTCCAGGCCTCCCCTGTCTCTCCCCTGTCTCTACAGGCCTCCCCTGTCTCTACAGGCCTCCCCTGTCTCTCCCCTGTCTCTCCAGGCCCCCCCTGTCTCTACAGGCCTCCCCTGTCTCTCCACTGTCTCTACAGGCCTCCCCTGTCTCTCCCCTGTCTCTACAGGCCTCCCCTGTCTCTCCCCTGTCTCTCCAGGCCCCCCCTGTCTCTACAGGCCTCCCCTGTCTCTCCACTGTCTCTACAGGCCTCCCCTGTCTCTCCAGGCCTCCACTGTCTCTCCAGGCCTCCCCTGTCTCTCCCCTGTCTCTACAGGCCTC
>NC_083778.1:22555464-22567964 GCF_963514075.1 Conger conger | reverse complement strand
ACAACGGCCTCTGATCATTTGCTCTTTCCCTCCATCCTCCCTCCCTATATCCCTCCATCCTCCCTTTTATGTGAGCTCCTTTAGCTGAAGGCACAGAGAGACCTTCCCTCAGATGTTGCCCCCCCCCCCATGGTTTTACTGACCGCCGTCGGGCCCTAATTACGCCCTCCATTTTCACACACAGCCACGTCTCATCAGCTCGCTGTTATTGAGTCTATCACCTGGCCACAGAACTACAGCCCGCTGTCAGAACTACAGCCCGCTGTCAGAACTACAACCCGCTGTCAGAACTACAGCCCGCTGTCAGAACTACAACCCGCTGTCAGAACTACAGCCCGCTGTCAGAACTACAACCCGCTGTCAGAACTACAGCCCGCTGTCAGAACTACAACCCGCTGTCAGAACTACAACCCCCTGTCAGAACTACAACCCGCTGTCAGAACTACAGCCCGCTGTCAGAACTACAGCCCGCTGTCAGAACTACAACCCGCTGTCAGAACTACAGCCCGCTGTCAGAACTACAACCCGCTGTCAGAACTACAGCCCGCTGTCAGAACTACAACCCGCTGTCAGAACTACAGCCCGCTGTCAGAACTACAACCCGCTGTCAGAACTACAACCCCCTGTCAGAACTACAACCCGCTGTCAGAACTACAGCCCGCTGTCAGAACTACAACCCGCTGTCAGAACTACAGCCCGCTGTCAGAACTACAGCCCGCTGTCAGAACTACAACCCGCTGTCAGAACTACAGCCCGCTGTCAGAACTACAGCCCGCTCCAGAACTACAGCCCGCTCCAGACACACAGCTCAGCTCAGCTCCAGACACACAGCTCAGCTACAGACACACAGCTCAGCTACAGACACACAGCTCAGCTACAGACACACAGCACAGCTACAGACACACAGCACAGCTACAGACACACAGCTCAGCTCCAGACACACAGCACAGCTACAGACACACAGCTCAGCTACAGACACACAGCTCAGCTCCAGACACACAGCTCAGCTCCAGACACACAGCACAGCTCAGCTACAGACACACAGCACAGCTACAGACACACAGCTCAGCTCCAGACACGCAGCTCAGCTCAGCTCCAGACACACAGCTCAGCTCCAGACACACAGCACAGCTACAGACACACAGCTCAGCTACAGACACACAGCTCAGCTCCAGACACACAGCACAGCTACAGACACACAGCTCAGCTCCAGACACGCAGCTCAGCTCCAGACACACAGCACAGCTACAGACACACAGCACAGCACAGCTACAGACACACAGCACAGCTCAGCTACAGACACACAGCTCAGCTACAGACATGCAGCACAGGCAGGGACCACACATCCTTCAGACCGAGGTGGGTCCCCCGGGAGGGCAAGAGATGAAAAGCACTTCTGAAAAACTCAATTCATCACCATCACCATCATTTTTCAAAACTCCCACTACAGACTTATTCAGTCATGTGACCCTTTATTTCTGCCAGTGCCACGGCAACCGTAATCCACATCCTGTATGTGACCATCCCCTGTAGTGCAATACAGGATGCAGGACGGAAAACTCATCCAGCCTGCCTCCCTCCCGCCCAACGCCCGGCGGATAACCGGCTCACCGCTCGGCTGTAACGGATGAGCCTGGACCCGGGTCTCCTGGCCGCAGTGCACTCTTAACACGTTCATCAGGGACAGGCCACAGCAGCCAGTCACACCGTATCGTCAGGACGATGACCTGCGATGGCTACTCCACGCCTGGAGGAACGCACTCAGCGCAGCGATACTCTGGACGGACACACAGGGGCCATTGTTATGACTCTCTGGGCTCAGCAGGACCGCGTGCAGCCTCACCAAGCTTAATCACATCGGTACGTTTACTGAGAGCACTGTTTCGCACTGTGGGATTAGCGCTGATCCTTGGAGGCAATGCGCTGGTTTGGGCTTACAGGAAAGAGTATCTGTGGTTCCCCTGAAGGCCGTTCCACACCCCTCTCCACTCCACTTCTGGATGGAAACTTTCTGGTGACACACAAAACCGAGCACTGGAGCGGAGTGATCCTGTTCGTTTCTGTGACTTCCCAACGAACAAAAAGTGTTCGGTGGTCCGCAAGCTAAAAAATTTATTTAAAAAATAAAAATAAAGAAAAAAATAAAAACATTTCCAAGATGTGCAGCCAAAAGGCCTGCGTGCTGAGCCCATGTCAGAACTACAGCGGAGGCTTCATCCTCCACACAGCAGCCGGCAGGTAAAATCCTCTTCTGCGCTAAAGCTGCTTTAAAAGGCTGTTTCTCATTCTGCAGCACCTGGGAATAAAGTGATGTGCGCCCATCATCGTGCACACTTTTCCTCTCCTTGCACAAAGTAGTCCCGGCTAAAGCAGAGCCTATGTGTCTGGCTTCATTTGTATTTACAGTACGTTGTTATAATGATATATTTACGTTTTAATCCCATGTTATGATCACTCTGAAAACTTGCAACTGGAATTTACGGAACATTGCTAAAGCTGCCTAACGTTAACAAAGCTGATGGAGTTTATTTAGGATCAACACATAGCCTACTTCCTAAGTTTGTCAACTCTGCAGGCTGACACAAACACATGGACTTTATTTACAAACTACCTCAACCAACTGTGTAATCAGCAAACTCCACGAGTGCCAGGCTGTAGACAAAACGCGAACAAGTTGAGAAAGAATACTGGTTCATTGACAGCACTCTCCTGCAGACAGGGATATCCGGGATAAGCTGCAGCTCCCTCTAAAACGCCTTTTCGCAGAGCCAAACGACAGCAACAACCACATTTGCAACTGACGTCACTAAGCGAAATACTCAGTTATTTGATATTATCAATGAAGCTTTTGTTTTTGTGATTAGCTTCGCTGCATGTTCATGCACATCGTTATTTAAATTATCCAGAAGTTCACTCCAGGGCAACCCTTACAACAACAGACGCTTTTTTTTTTTTTTTTACAAGTGGTGAATGAACAACTTTCAAGCTTTGAACACACGTTAAGATTTCGGCGTTTTCTCGGCGAATGTTTGCTAGCTGTGTCACGCTGTGGTCGTTTAGAAGCGACTGGATGTCTGGACAGTGGCCGGGAGAAAATGCGACGTTATAATGCAAACAAAACCGCTGACATTGCTGTAACGATTTACACATAAATATGGTTTACCTAAAAGCGCGTCTCCTCTTCGGTGTCGGGTTTTATTAGGCAAACGAGGTTACCTGATGCAGGAAATGAACAACCCGGAAGTGTACGCGGTGCATACGCAATGCAGGCAGCAGACGATGCTCGCGAAGAGAACAGCAGTGTGTGTGGATGCCGTGTGTCCTACACGGTGAAAGCTGTCTAAAAGGAGTAATTAGGAGGCGAAAACCAGCACCAGACGCATTTTATATAATACGTTATTTACACTGCACTGTAGAAAGACATGACTTCAGTTTTTGTCAAATAAAACGGTCATCAAGCTGTACTTTTCTGTAGCATAGTGTTACTCTGTGGGACTCCCATTTGACTCAGATACGAACTACGAAGCGTAATAACATGTTACAGAACGATTAATAATCTGTAACCATTTGGCACTGTAGTTGACGGGCACAACTAGACATCCCACCTGCTGTACTCTTGGTGGGCTAAATTAAATTGTCAACAGCAGTGGTACTCAATCTGTATACGTCGGATTTTAACTTTGTTACATTCTTTCAGAATATAAAAAAACACTTTCACAAGTTAGGAGCCTATTGATTTTCCTCAATCTTTAATTTGATCAGTTAAACACTTTTATGCTTTCAAACTGTAATATTATAAGCACAATGTGAACACGGGACAGTCATGACACGCACGGCTATTTCTGACATAATATGGCTTCAAAGGGGGAAATTATCCCTCAGAAATTAAGAGCACCAGTGCATCACTTTTGCTTTTTGAATGTGATTTAGCAAGCCAATAGGCTACAGTCGACATGTGCTGTGCAGAGAAACGAAAGGCTGCCATTTTCAGTGGTAGTTTTGGATCCTGCGAGTACAGTAGTCTTCTCGTCAAGCCCAAATGCAGGATATTGCTTTAATACACGGACACTAAAAGAACATTACGCAGAGAGCCTCAGAGTAGGTTGCCACAGCACTAATAAAATTAGCTCCTAAATAAAATAAAACAGCAGGTTATTGGCAATTCTGCGTTTTATGGATCCACGCGAAAGCTTCCAAGGAACACAGCGGAGTAATTTTGTGTGAGTGTCAGTGATGTGGCATGGCGGGAGCAGGCTTTTCTGTTGTTGTTCAAATAAATCTGAACTTAACAGTTTCAATAAACTGCTTATTCCTCCACCGTCTGAACGCCTTCCTGCTCCTAGCATCCCCCACCACCCCCCACCCCAACCCCAACCTTTCTGTAAACGTGTTTAGCATCTTGGAATAAAGCAAACATATGTAGAAGAGCCAGACGGCGTGGTTATTAAAAGCAAGCACTTAGAAGATGGCCTGCCCCCCCCGTTTTAAAGCTGGATGCTGAAAGCTTTATGTATGTGTTCTTGGCCAGACCCCCAGAGCTGTTCTGCACAGAGCCCCTCTCATCCTGCCATGGCCAGGGGACCGGCTGGAGGTTACTTTGGCCCACGCCTGGAGAAGCTGGACCCTAAAGGCTTATGGGCGCTGAATAATTTGTACCTGCTTGATATTCAGTTGATTCTGTCTCTGGGTATGTTGCAGAATCCCCCTGATGTGTCATTCTCCCCAGGACAGAGAGGGCAAACAAGGACCAACACTGTGTTTTTATAATAATAATAATAATAATAATAATAATTATTATTATTATTATTATTATTATTATTATTATTATTATTATTATTATTATTATTAATATTATGTTACATAGCTTCTTTGTCCTAACAATATGAGGGTTCATCAAAGGGGCTGGCCAAGCTTTCATTTGATCCATTTCCATCATTTTAAATTGTTTTACCTCATTGAGGAGAATACCCACTTCAGTGTTTCAGGAAAAGCCAACAGTGTCATGCAGATGCAGTCACATGCAGATGTTGGGTTAATTTAACAGGGACATACAGTTTTCCAAGTGTGCTGTCCAGCTTAGTTTAAACACAGAAAAGGGGGTCGGTTCAATCAAAGCTCACACCAGCATGTTCATTTGTGCCAAAGCTACACCATTTGTTAGCATTCACTAAGCTGTGGGATGTGATACAGTAAAAACTCACCCCAAAATGTACTGGACTCATCCCCAAAGCGTGCAGAGGGGAGGCAGGCCAGATGAAAATCTGTCCAAAGAGCAGAGGATTTTATTTTCTGTTCTTTAATGACAGGCACTTTGGGATTAGGGCTAATGGCGTGAGTGGTGGAGCTCACGTCCCACACAGGCTGACCTTGAGATTGCTCCAAAAGGCTGGAAGACATTATTCATTCAGAACCGGATCAAGGATGCTTCTAACAGAACGTGACATTTCACCACTTAGGTAGTTAACCCTAACTCCATAAATGAACACGGGTATTACAATGAAAGGACATGAGGATTTTTCATTTTGTTTTCAAATTAGATTTTAAAATTTATTTTCAAAGGCATTTAAAAAATGTTTTAATTATTGAATTGTGTTTCCTCCGCATTTGACCCATCCTAGTTGCTTAGGAGTGGAGGGCAGCCACAGTGCAGCACCCGGGGACCAGCTCCAGTTCTGAGGCCAGAGCCGTGGTCAAGGCAGGGGTACACCAAGGGGCAAATTAGACTCTCCAATTAACCTAACCTGCATGTCTTCGGACTGTGGGAGGAAACCGGGGTACCCAGAGGAAACCCACACAGACACGGGTAGAACATGCAAACTCTACGCAGAGAGGCGGTGTTTGAACCCAGAACCTTCTTGCTGTGAGGCAATGGTGCGATTCACTGCACCACAGGACACTGAGTGGTCATCAGGCAAGCCAACAACAAAATAAAACTGAAATGATCTGTGTTTCAGGAGATGTGTGGAAACTTTCCTCACGGCATCCGAACTCCAGATTGAGAGTCCAGTTCTGTCAGCCGTGAGCTTGAGCGTCTTGCGTAAGGACAATAAACAGCGCAGAGTAGCGCTGAAATGTTCTTGGAAGCCCCGCAAAAAACCTACACAAACAATCTGACATTCATTACATCATCCAGAAAAAGTGTTTCTTCAGAATGACGTTTGGAACAAAGACAGGATCCGGCATTAAGAGCAACCGCACACACAATGCATGCGCTCGCAGCATCGATCAACAGCACGTTCGCGGCTCTGACTTTCAGCCTTTCCCCTGTTGAGGTTCAGCCCGGCAGTGAGCTTTAGTGCTGAGTTTCAGCCCTGCAGTGAGTTTCAGACCTGCAGTGAGCTGAAATGTTGCAGCTCATTCCCCCCCCGAGCCGTGGCCTCCCGTCCCTGCAGGGAAAGTTGCGGGCTCTCCGGAGCGGTGAAAATAAGGCAGTCAGGGGCTGTGCCAAGGCCCTGAGCCAGCCGGGCAGGTCTGGGTGGGCACTGGGCAGCCCCGCGCTCCCAACACCCACCCAGCGTATGCCACGCTAACCCGCTACACGCTGTATGGGCTTTTTCCAAATTATCCAGTGTGCAAATAAGGGGGGGTGGGGGTCCAGGCAGAAAGTCAACACAGCCTGAAGGTTAGAGCAGATGTCAGGAATAAAGAGGTGATGAAAAGACCCAGTGCACATTCTGGTGCAGGACGGGCAGCGGGGCGGGGGGGGGCTGAGGGGGGGGGGCTCAGCTCCTGGAGTTCTATGACCTGCCTGTGGCCCGGTTATGTAACCAACGCACAGAGAACTCGTTAGCACAGTACCCTATGCACTGTCCTGATCAGTATAAAACAGAAACAGAAGTAAGATTCCCTCTCAGGCTTATTGGGCATGTGATCTCCAGGGAGGGGGGGGGGGGGTTAAAAGGGAGGCCCAAACAGTGTAGTGGAGAGGCCCAAACATTGGCAGTCAAGATCAAGATGCATTTACGGTTTTGGTAATGAGAGGATGGCATTTTAATAGTTTTTAAACTGTGAATGGTTCTTTGCATTCTTTTACCGGGAAAATGGTCCGTAAAAACAAAGACTTTCAGTACAGAAAATCAGGACCGTGGCAGTGAAATTCTTTTCGGGTTTATGACGTTCACTTCACCGTATCGAGCCAAAGCAGGAAACTGAACTAGGACCAAAACATAAAATAGCTGAAATATTTTTCCCCCCCAAAAAAGAAGAGATGATGATATTTTATGGGCTTTTTCTTAGCGAGTTAGCGAGCTGGCGAGCTAGCCATTTATGGAGCAGCTCCTACCGCAGGACTGCAGCGGGTGCAGGGAGCGCAGTCACAGTCATGGCTGGATTTAGAGCAGTCACAGTTATGGCTGGGTTTAGAGCAGTCACAGTCATGGCTGGGTTTAGAGCAGTCACAGTCATGGCTGGGTTTAGAGCAGTCACAGTCATGGCTGGGTTTAGAGCAGTCACAGTTATGGCTGGGTTTAGAGCAGTCACAGTCATGGCTGGGTTTAGAGCAGTCACAGTCATGGCTGGGTTTAGAGCAGTCACAGTTATGGCTGGGTTTAGAGCAGTCACAGTTATGGCTGGGTTTAGAGCAGTCACAGTTATGGCTGGGTTTAGAGCAGTCACAGTCATGGCTGGGTTTAGAGCAGTCACAGTTATGGCTGGGTTTAGAGCAGTCACAGTCGTGGCTGGGTTTAGAGCAGTCACAGTTATGGCTGGGTTTAGAGCAGTCACAGTTATGGCTGGGTTTAGAGCAGTCACAGTCATGGCTGGGTTTAGAGCAGTCACAGACGTGGCTGGGTTTAGAGCAGTCACAGTTATGGCTGGGTTTAGAGCAGTCACAGTCATGGCTGGGTTTAGAGCAGTCACAGTTATGGCTGGGTTTAGAGCAGTCACAGTCGTGGCTGGGTTTAGAGCAGTCACAGTTATGGCTGGGTTTAGAGCAGTCACAGTTATGGCTGGGTTTAGAGCAGTCACAGTCATGGCTGGGTTTAGAGCAGTCACAGACGTGGCTGGGTTTAGAGCAGTCACAGTTATGGCTGGGTTTAGAGCAGTCACAGTCATGGCTGGGTTTAGAGCAGTCACAGTCATGGCTGGGTTTAGAGCAGTCACAGTCATGGCTGGGTTTAGAGCAGTCACAGTTATGGCTGGGTTTAGAGCAGTCACAGTTATGGCTGGGTTTAGAGCAGTCACAGTTATGGCTGGGTTTAGAGCAGTCACAGTCATGGCTGGGTTTAGAGCAGTCACAGTCATGGCTGGGTTTAGAGCAGTCACAGTCATGGCTGGGTTTAGAGCAGTCACAGTTATGGCTGGGTTTAGAGCAGTCACAGTCGTGGCTGGGTTTAGAGCAGTCACAGTTATGGCTGGGTTTAGAGCAGTCACAGTTATGGCTGGGTTTAGAGCAGTCACAGTCATGGCTGGGTTTAGAGCAGTCACAGACGTGGCTGGGTTTAGAGCAGTCACAGACGTGGCTGGGTTTAGAGCAGTCACAGTCATGGCTGGGTTTAGAGCAGTCACAGTCATGGCTGGGTTTAGAGCAGTCACAGTCGTGGCTGGGTTTAGAGCAGTCACAGACGTGGCTGGGTTTAGAGCAGTCACAGTCATGGCTGGGTTTAGAGCAGTCACAGTCATGGCTGGGTTTAGAGCAGTCACAGTCGTGGCTGGGTTTAGAGCAGTCACAGACGTGGCTGGGTTTAGAGCAGTCACAGTCATGGCTGGGTTTAGAGCAGTCACAGTCATGGCTGGGTTTAGAGCAGTCACAGTCATGGCTGGGTTTAGAGCAGTCACAGTCATGGCTGGGTTTAGAGCAGTCACAGTCATGGCTGGGTTTAGAACAGTCACAGTTATGGCTGGGTTTAGAGCAGTCACAGTTATGGCTGGGTTTAGAGCAGTCACAGTTATGGCTGGGTTTAGAGCAGTCACAGTCATGGCTGGGTTTAGAGCAGTCACAGTTATGGCTGGGTTTAGAGCAGTTATGGCTGGGTTCAGAGCAGTCACAGTCATGGCTGGGTTTAGAGCAGTCACAGTCATGGCTGGGTTTAGAGCAGTCACAGTTATGGCTGGGTTTAGAGCAGTCACAGTCATGGCTGGGTTTAGAGCAGTCACAGTCATGGCTGGGTTTAGAGCAGTCACAGTCATGGCTGGGTTTAGAGCAGTCACAGACGTGGCTGGGTTTAGAGCAGTCACAGTTATGGCTGGGTTTAGAGCAGTCACAGTTATGGCTGGGTTTAGAGCAGTCACAGTTATGGCTGGGTTTAGAACAGTCACAGTCATGGCTGGGTTTAGAGCAGTCACAGTCATGGCTGGGTTTAGAGCAGTCACAGTCATGGCTGGGTTTAGAGCAGTCACAGTCATGGCTGGGTTTAGAACAGTCACAGTTATGGCTGGGTTTAGAGCAGTCACAGTTATGGCTGGGTTTAGAGCAGTCACAGTCATGGCTGGGTTTAGAGCAGTCACAGTTATGGCTGGGTTTAGAGCAGTCACAGTTATGGCTGGGTTTAGAACAGTCACAGTTATGGCTGGGTTTAGAACAGTCACAGTTATGGCTGGGTTTAGAGCAGTCACAGTTATGGCTGGGTTTAGAGCAGTCATGGCTGGGTTTAGAGCAGTCACAGTTATGGCTGGGTTTAGAGCAGTCATGGCTGGGTTTAGAGCAGTCATGGCTGGGTTTAGAGCAGTCACAGTCATGGCTGGGTTTAGAGCAGTCACAGTCATGGCTGGGTTTAGAGCAGTCACAGTTATGGCTGGGTTTAGAGCAGTCACAGTCATGGCTGGGTTTAGAACAGTCATGGCTGGGTTTAGAGCAGTCACAGTTATGGCTGGGTTTAGGACAGTCACAGTTATGGCTGGGTTTAGAACAGTCACAGTCATGGCTGGGTTTAGAGCAGTCATGGCTGGGTTTAGAGCAGTCACAGTCATGGCTGGGTTTAGAGCAGTCACAGTTATGGCTGGGTTTAGAGCAGTCACAGTCATGGCTGGGTTTAGAACAGTCATGGCTGGGTTTAGAGCAGTCACAGTTATGGCTGGGTTTAGAGCAGTCACAGTCATGGCTGGGTTTAGAGCAGTCACAGTTATGGCTGGGTTTAGAGCAGTCACAGTCATGGCTGGGTTTAGAGCAGTCACAGTCATGGCTGGGTTTAGAGCAGTCACAGTTATGGCTGGGTTTAGAGCAGTCACAGTCATGGCTGGGTTTAGAACAGTCATGGCTGGGTTTAGAGCAGTCACAGTTATGGCTGGGTTTAGAGCAGTCACAGTCATGGCTGGGTTTAGAGCAGTCACAGTCATGGCTGGGTTTAGAGCAGTCACAGTCATGGCTGGGTTTAGAGCAGTCACAGTTATGGCTGGGTTTAGAGCAGTCACAGTCATGGCTGGGTTTAGAGCAGTCACAGTTATGGCTGGGTTTAGAGCAGTCACAGTCATGGCTGGGTTTAGAGCAGTCACAGTCATGGCTGGGTTTAGAGCAGTCACAGTCATGGCTGGGTTTAGAGCAGTCACAGTCATGGCTGGGTTTAGAGCAGTCACAGTTATGGCTGGGTTTAGAGCAGTCACAGTCATGGCTGGGTTTAGAGCAGTCACAGTCATGGCTGGGTTTAGAGCAGTCACAGTCATGGCTGGGTTTAGAGCAGTCACAGTTATGGCTGGGTTTAGAGCAGTCTTGGCTGGGTTTAGAGCAGTCACAGTCATGGCTGGGTTTAGGCAGTCACAGTTATGGCTGGGTTTAGAGCAGTCACAGTCATGGCTGGGTTTAGAGCAGTCACAGTCATGGCTGGGTTTAGAGCAGTCACAGTTATGGCTGGGTTTAGAGCAGTCACAGTCATGGCTGGGTTTAGAGCAGTCACAGTTATGGCTGGGTTTAGAGCAGTCTTGGCTGGGTTTAGAGCAGTCACAGTTATGGCTGGGTTTAGAGCAGTCACAGTCATGGCTGGGTTTAGAGCAGTCACAGTTATGGCTGGGTTTAGAGCAGTCACAGTTATGGCTGGGTTTAGAACAGTCACAGTCATGGCTGGGTTTAGAGCAGTCACAGTCATGGCTGGGTTTAGAGCAGTCACAGTTATGGCTGGGTTTAGAGCAGTCACAGTCATGGCTGGGTTTAGAGCAGTCACAGTTATGGCTGGGTTTAGAGCAGTCACAGTTATGGCTGGGTTTAGAGCAGTCTTGGCTGGGTTTAGAGCAGTCACAGACGTGGCTGGGTTTAGAGCAGTCATGGCTCAGAGCTGCACGTCAGTCAGTGAGAAGGGAGGGGAGGGGAGGGGAGGGGGCGGATTAGTTTAACAGTGAAAGAACAGACCATTGTTTCCTTAATCATGCAGTGCAGAGGAAACCCTTTATGGGGCCGGGCTGGGCCAGCCCTCCCTGTCGATTTCACTGTCAGCCTGGCGTCACAATAAGGGCTGTCTGCGCCTTATGCAACCGATTTCACACAAACGCACATCAGACCGCGCAAAGCCCATTAAAGCTGCGGCAAGGGAAAGGCTTGTTCGTTTGTTAGACATTCGCCACCGAGCTACTGTGCAACGTTTTCACACTTTAACCCGTTCAGTCACACGGCACTGAAGCGTAACGACCGCAGAATGCCACTCACAACCTCGAACCGCTTCACCCCATCGCCCGCCGCCGTGCTGTAGTTCTGAGCCCCTGTGTACCCCTTATGGGGGGATGCGCACGTTACATCTCCCTCAACAGACGGATGCGACGTCAGCGTGGTATTTGATCATATTTTTCAAGACACATTGCATTGTGATTTCTAGCTCTTTCTATGGCTTTTCTATCGGGTGCCTTATTCCATAATGGGTTAAAACCTGAGTAAATATTCTCAGCTTTCTCAATTTTCTCAACCAGAGACAAAACCCCTGGGGATTGTGGTTGAGCCACTTCATACGGGGTTAATATCGACGATATGAACTTGATCGACTGACAGAACACCTTTCCTGCTCTTTCTCTGGAGCGCTGAGAGAACTGCACGGAACTGTGCGCTGAACCTCTGATGCATTAAATACCCAGCAACACTCGCTCTGGATAGGAGCGTCTGCTAAACGCCCGTGACGTAACACCACGAGCTGTTCCACATCAGGGCGTCTCCTGAGGAACGCTCTGTTATAATAACGCTGTTTGTTAAAAATGATGTGGTTATTCGGGGTGGGTGCGGGAGACCCCCAGTCAGCGTCTGACGGAGAGCAGAACCAGAACCGCCGACGTCACGCTCCCCACGTCCGGTCACTCACGGCTCCGGGGAGGCCAGGAATTCCATTCACGGGAACGCTGGGAAGGGAGAGCGGAGCGAGAGTGATTGAGGAGCAGAGTCACACGGAGGAACCGGGACAGAGAGCCAATGTGCAGGCGCCTGGGTCTCGAGCCCTGGAGCTGTAGGGCCAGCCTCCCTGGACCAACGCGGGGCCAAGGGCCTCGCTCAAGGGCCCAACAGCTGCACTGGTCTTACCGTGGCTACACGTATAGCACCTTAGCCACTAGGTTATAGAACAGCTGTGTGTGTGTGTGAGTGTGAGAGTGTGTGT
>NC_083778.1:22540464-22550464 GCF_963514075.1 Conger conger | reverse complement strand
GCCACGCCTAATAAAACAGCCCAGTGAGAGGCAGGCCCTTTTCATACCAATCACTGATCATTACGTCAAATCAACAAAAAAACACTTTCAGGTGAAGCTGACGAGCTGCAGCAGGGTCTGTTTCAGTAACCCCGAACACGCATGAGGTCATGCACAAGAAGCCCACTTGTACTTGTGTTTTAAAGGTGTGGTGAGAGTGACCTGCCTCTCCAGAAGGGCGAAGCTCTGTTAGCGCTGCTAAACGGGGTGCTCCTCTTCAGCCCTGACATTGTGGGGTTCACATTCACGCCGTTTCCTGAAGCTGAAAAAAACACCTTGCAGATGTGGATGTCGTCATTCTCCAGAGACCCCACCCCCACAACTGCCACCCAAAACTGCCAACCAGCCAGCCAGGACTGAGTGAGAACACAATCATAACTCTATTCTACAGGGGCTCTATATATTTTCAGGAGTTTTATACACGTTTTCTGGGTACATGTTCTGTAGCTTGTTTTCGGAACATGTCCACCACTTCTATAACGCAGTTTGCTCAGAGAAGTCATCCAGAATTCACCGATGGCTGAATATCTAATGAGTGTGGGTGACCATATTTTGGTTTTGAAGAAAGATGACAGGGGAGGGTGTGTATTATGAACATAATTTAATCTGTTTATTTATATAGTGTCCATGGAAAGAGCAAACCTCTAATCCCGGACATCTTTGGGAATTTAGAAATCCAGACATTCCCAAAAAGAGGACAGCTCTGGGAGACAGTCGATGGTTCGGGACAGGGGGCAAACAGCACAGGCCAGACAGACAGCAGGGCGGGGGCACTCTGGACCAAGGGTGGGGTACCAGACCGAACATAAACACCACAGAGTTTCCATGGTGTGAAACAGCGACCACAACAGCGCACAGATACGCACTGGCCCAGATCTGCACACAGATACACACTGGCCCAGATCTGCACACAGATACACACAGATACACCCTGGCTCAGATCTGCACACAGATACACCCTGGCTCAGATCTGCACACAGATACACACTGGCCCAGATCTGCGGAGCGGGGGGGTTTGTGTGTCCCTGTGGTCATCCTCGGGGCTGCTGTGTGTGTGTACCGTGTTATTATGCCATTATCCAATAAAGCTCGTCTAGGCCAGAGGATTAGCCCACAGAACGAGCACACACTGCAGTGCACTGCCCACAGAGAAAAAAACACAAACAGAAAATAAAAACTAAAGAGTAACACAGTAAAGCATGTGTACCGAATCAAGACCGGTTCAGAATCCGTATTTGCAGAACGCCACTGAATGTGGGAAAAACAAGCTTTAAACTTTCCAGTTTTTTTTGTGACTTTGGAAGATTTTTTCTGCTAATCATCCCAATACATATCACATTCCACTGACTTTCCACAAACTAGATCAATAGAGTTTTCAGTCTCTGGGTAACATCACGGAGGTACTGGGTTCTCAACTTTGGCACCAGGAGCAACTGGTTCCAAAACACAAGCTGCTGTCAGCACAGGCAGAGTAACTCTCTCTCCCCGCTGAAATCCGTGCATTAGTTGAGATATTTACACTCAATATTAAAACTGGAGATAAAGCCCAGATAAACCCCAACACTAATCTACCCCACTGCCCAACACTAATCTACCCCACTGCCCAACACTAGTCTCTTGTCCACAGCCAGTAAAACCCATGCAGAGGTCGTATCCAGCCTGCTCCAGGGCTGTTGTGATGCTATGTGGGCTTTGACAGGAGAGGATCAGGGGGAACAGCAGAGTGTCTGGCGGAGGTGAGGGGCAGTAAAGCGCTGGGATCACTGCAGTGTGCACTCAGAGGCTCTGAGGCAGTAAAGTGTTCCCCTGATGAACGCACGAGGTCCTGAGCTACGGCCCTGTTTATGAACAGCCCCCGTGGAGCAGAAACAGGAGTCAGCAGGGCGGCTGCGACGAGCAGCACGTACTGTAGCAGGTCTGTCGACCGTACCGCGTGTGAGCTGGCTCAGGTACTGCAGCCATGACATTCAGCTGCTGTTCAGGTAACTGCTTCAACACGGCCTCAATCTGTCTGCAGTGCTAGCCCTGTGTGCTAGCCCTGTGTACTGGCCCTGTGTGTTAGCCCTGTGTGTTAGCCCTGTGTGCTAGCCCTGTGTACTGGCCCTGTGTGTTAGCCCTGTGTGTTAGCCCTGTGCGCTAGCCCTGTGTACTGGCCCTGTGTGTTCGCCCTGTGTGCTAGCCCTGTGTACTGGCCCTGTGTGTTAGCCCTGTGTATTAGCCCTGTGCGCTAGCCCTGTGTACTGGCCCTGTGTGTTAGCCCTGTGTGTTAGCCCTGTGCGCTAGCCCTGTGTACTGGCCCTGTGTGTTCGCCCTGTGTATTAGCCCAGTGTAAGCCCTGTGTGCTAGCTCTATGTATTAGCTCTGTATGCTAGCCCTGTGTGTTAGTCCTGTGCACTAGCCCTGTGCGCTAGCCCTGAGGTAGCCCTGTATATTAGCCCAGTGTAAGCCCTGTGTGCTAGCCCTGTGTTAGCCCTGTGGTAGCCCTGTGTATTAGCCCAGTGTAAGCCCTGTGTGTTAGCCTTGTGTTAGCCCTTTGCTAGCCCTATGTATTAGCCCTGTATGCTAGCCCTGTGTGTTAGTCCTGTGCACTAGCCCTGTGGTAGCCCTGTATATTAGCCCAGTGTAAGCCCTGTGCACTAGCCCTGTGGTAGCCCTGTATATCAGCCCAGTGTAAGCCCTGTGCACTAGCCCTGTGGTAGCCCTGTATATTAGCCCAGTGTAAGCCCTGTGCACTAGCCCTGTGGTAGCCCTGTATATTAGCCCAGTGTAAGCCCTGTGCACTAGCCCTGTGGTAGCCCTGTATATCAGCCCAATGTAAGCCCTGTGCACTAGCCCTGTGTGCTGACGTGTACACCCTTCTCCTTACAGGGACAGGCATCACTGACATTTCTAAATAAATGTCATTATCACCCATGGCCAGGACTCATGGGGCTTCAAGCGCACAAGTTCATAATTATCCCCCGAGTGAAAAACGCCGTGTTAAAAACACTCTTTCCTGCCAGGCTTCCCTCCCTGCGTCTCATCAGGTTCAAAGCCGCCTTTTCAATACGCATCACATTTTCACAACAGGAGTGGTTTTTACAGAAAATATTCCGCCCGTGTTGTTATAGAACAATCTGCATTTTCTCTGCGATAAAGCCTCACAAAGCTCTGCTCAGTCTTTTATAAACGCTTTGATGAATAATGTAAAATATTTCTAATAATGCACTTTTTGTTCTTTTAGTTTTGATTTTGTGCATGGGGCCTACCTTATAACTGGAAATTAAATTATATTCTTATTCATTAATAGTCTGCATAGAGAATTAAAAATAAAATATACTGTACAATGTGCCATTTTTCACAGGCACATTACATGCTCTACATTGCGATCATAAGAAGTGACAGAGGCAGAACAGGCCTCTAATTAAACCCCAGAGCTTGGCGTGTGTGGCCATATCAGCGTGATTTGTGACGAATCCTATTTGCAGTGCAATAAAGATAGATGAGTGAACACAACCCAGTGCACTGTGCTCACGATGGGTCTACAACCTGAGGAGACACACTGATCCACCTCTCATCCACACTCTCCGGGACAGCCTGTAGCCCAGTGGCTAAGGTACATGACTGGGGCAGCCTGTAGCCTAGTGGCTAAGGTACATGACTGGGGCAGCCTGTAGCCTGGTGGCTAAGGTACATGACTGGGACAGCCTGTAGCCTGGTGGCTAAGGTACATGACTGGGGCAGCCTATAGCCAAGTGGCAAAGGTACATGACTGGGGCAGCCTGTAGTCTAGTGGCTAAGGTACATGACTGGGGCAGCCTGTAGCCCAGTGGCTAAGGTACATGACTGGGGCAGCCTGTAGTCCAGTGGCTAAGGTACATGACTGGGACAGCCTGTAGCCTAGTGGCTAAGGTACATGACTGGGGCAGCCTGTAGCCTAGTGGCTAAGGTACATGACTGGGGCAGCCTGTAGGCTAGTGGCTACAGCCCTGTGCCCTCCCCATGTAAGAGCATTACCCATAAGGCCCTGTGCCCTCCCCATGTAAGAGCATTACCCATAAGGCCCTGTGCCCTCCCCATGTAAGAGCATTACCCATAAGGCCCTGTGCCCTCCCCATGTAAGAGCATTACCCATAAGGCCCTGGGAGGACTGCACTGTGGCTGGAGGAGCGATCGACAGGCCAGGAGGGGGCGCTCTTCCCTCGGGACAACAGCAGCGCAGCGATAAGGGCCCCAGGGCGCTGTTGGGATGCAATGTTTTTAAACAGAGATCCTGACTTACTGCGCCCATTACAGATCCCAGGGCACGTTTACAAAAGAGTAAGGAGGGCACTGATTGGCTGGGCAGCCCCTGTAGAGTCTGAACACACCTTCCGCCCTGCTTTCCCAGGTCAGCACTGCAAATGAGTTATCAGGCTGACCTACAGTACAAGGCAAAACAAACATCAAAATGTAAACATAAATTAATAAAATATCAATTCTATAAAAAGAGACAAGCCTGTTATGGTGTGTGTGGTACAATGGTATTCTCATGCTACAGATGTAGTACACATCACATTGGTCCCCAAATGTGTGTGCCAACAGAGGTGGTAGAAATTCAGGCCTTCCAGCACTGGTGCATCATGGGAATTGTAGGCAGTAACAGCCACTGAAGCAGAGGCATAAATCTGCTGTGAGGAAACAGGAAGGGGGCCTTAAACACCAGTGGGGGGGTGGGGTGTGTGACACTCCTGCTGGGAGCTGCCCTGGGGCGTCAGCACACAGAAGGTGATGCCCAGGAACCCAACCCCCCTGCCCCGGGGCAGACCACCCACCACGTGGTTCTGGGTTCTCTTCCCAGTCAGGCCGGCACCAGCTGACTCAGGCCCAGGGAGAGACATGTTCCCTTTGCTCATATAACAAGCTTTGTCATGCCAATAAAGCATAGTGAACTGAACGGAACTCAACTCAATCTAATTTACAGAGAGACACAGAGAAGCACAGACAGTCAGACGGAGAGAGAGAAGAAGAAGACAGAAACATCCCTCCATGGTCTGCTCTGGATAAACCCGGGGGGGCTCAGCCAAGCTCTCCTCCAGCTTCTCAATAATCATACACACATAACAGAGTTCAGGGTCTACCTGCTGCGTCTGCATCCCAACTGCAGAGTTCAGGGTCTACCTGCTGCATCTACATCCCAACTGCAGAGTTTAGGGTCTACCTGCTGCGTCTACAACCCAACTGCAGAGTTTAGGGTCTACCTGCTGCGTCTACATCCCAACTGCAGAGTTTAGGGTCTACCTGCTGCGTCTACATCCCAACTGCAGAGTTTAGGGTCTACCTGCTGCGTCTCTGCAGAGTTCAGGGTCTACCTGCTGCGTCTCTGCAGAGTTCAGGGTCTACCTGCTGCGTCTCTGCAGAGTTCAGGGTCTACCTGCTGCGTCTACATCCCAACTGCAGAGTTTAGGGTCTACCTGCTGCGTCTACATCCCAACTGCAGAGTTTAGGGTCTACCTGCTGCGTCTACATCCCAACTGCAGAGTTTAGGGTCTACCTGCTGCGTCTACATCCTAACTGCAGAGTTTAGGGTCTACCTGCTGCGTCTACATCCTAACTGCAGAGTTCAGGGTCTACCTGCTGCGTCTCTGCAGAGTTCAGGGTCTACCTGCTGCGTCTCTGCAGAGTTCAGGGTCTACCTGCTGTGTGTGATCTCCTGGATTCTCCATCCTAACTAAAACAGGCACTTCAGTGTTTCTGCACAAGAAGTAACCCCACACTTTAAAAAAGGGCTCTATTTTTACGCCGAGCTGAAGAATGGAAGGGATGGCACGTCTTAAGAGACTGACAACATCGCGGACAATAGGAGAGGAAAAAGAAAGAGGGAGAGAGAAAGGTGGAGAGAGGGAGGAGAAGAGGAGGGGTGCCAGGAGCAGCTGACAGAGAGGACTCAGGGAGGGCAGGATTTAGACACTTGAAGAGAAAACCAGTTGAGCCAGTTCCACTAATTGTGTAAAGAGGGTTGTTTTTGTTGTTGTCGATCTCCTTTTAGACATTTTCCACACAGAATCTCTCACTCTCAGAGGGACAAAGGACAAGAAAAGACACAGCAAGCACACTTCAGGACCGCACTTTAACACCCCGTCTACAGGGGTCTCTGAGTCTGTCCTGAGCCCATCTACAGGGTCTCTGAGTCTGTCCTGAGCCCGTCTACAGGGTCTCTGAGTCTGCCCTGAGCCCATCTACAGGGTCTCTGAGTCTGCCCTGAGCCCATCTACAGGGTCTCTGAGTCTGCCCTGGGCCCATCTACAGGGTCTCTGAGTCTGCCCTGGGCCCATCTACAGGGTCTCTGAGTCTGCCCTGAGCCCATCTACAGGGTCTCTGAGTCTGCCCTGAGCCCATCTACAGGGTCTCTGAGTCTGCCCTGAGCCCATCTACAGGGTCTCTGAGTCTGCCCTGAGCCCATCTACAGGGTCTCTGAGTCTGCCCTGAGCCCATCTACAGGGTCTCTGAGTCTGCCCTGAGCCCATCTACAGGGTCTCTGAGTCTGCCCTGAGCCCATCTACAGAGGCTGGACTGAGTCAGAGCAGATGGGGGATGTACACAGGCCTACAGAACCCAGATTACAGAGTGTGTGTGAGTGTGTGTGAGTGTGTGTGAGTGTGTGTGTGTGTGTGTGCATGTGCATGTGTGTGTGTGTGTGTGTGTATGTCTGTGTATCTATATCTGTGCGTGTGCGTGTGTGCCTGTGTGTATGCGTGTGTATGTGTGGGTATGTGTGTGTGTGTGTGTGTGTGTATATGTATATCTGTGTGTATCTGTGTATATCTGTGTGTCTGTATGTGCGTGTGTATGTGAGGGTGAGCGTGTGTGTGTGTGTGTGTGTATCTGTCTATATCTGTGGGTTTCGATGTCTTCAGCATTATGTTAAAAATAAAAACATGGAATTATTTGATTTCATTAAGTATTCACCACTTGTGTATTCACAGCCTAAAGAGCAACCTAAAACAGAATACTGAAGGGGTGTGTGTGTGTGTGTGTGTGTGAGAGAGAGTGTGTGTGTGTGTGTGTGCGTGCGTGTATGTATGTGTGTGTGTGTATGTGAGTGTGTGTGTGTGTGTGTGTGTGTGCCCTTTCTGGTTTAAAATGCTTTTGTGTGGGAAGCCATAGCTCCTTTTGCATGATTAATTTGGGACAAATCGGGCTGAGGTTACATTGCAGCATAAATGCCCTTTGTTGTTGTTGTTGTGTATTTTGGGATTAAGTTCATTATGTTTGAGGCCCTGACTCAGAGTATGACTCTGCCCTGAAGCACACACAATCCAGCGCGTCAGTCATCCTTAAATTACTGCCTGCTCTCCCCAAACCCTGCACGGACCTTCACAACACGTCCGGGTCTGGATCGCCGAGGCGTTTATGACACACGCGGACGGGGCGGAGCGGGAGATCGCGAGCTGAGAGAGAGAGAGAAAGAGAGAGAGAGAGGGAGGGAGAGAGAGGGAGGGAGAGAGCGGTGTGTGGGAGGGAAGCAGGATCCGTAGGCGTTGCACTGATCCAGCCCGACGCGTCTGACTGTAGCCACGACTGAGCGCGCTCCAGACCAAACCACCACTCCGCGCTAAACTTAGAAACCCCAGAGCACACACACATGAGCAGAGACCAGTGTGAGTTCACTCAGAACACACACGAGCAGAGACCAGTGTGAGTTCACTCAGAACACACGAGCAGAGACCAGTGTGAGTTCACTCAGAACACACACGAGCAGAGACCAGTGTGAGTTCACTCAGAACACACACGAGCAGAGACCAGTGTGAGTTCACTCAGAACAAACACGAGCAGAGACCAGTGTGAGTTCACTCAGAACACACACGAGCAGAGACCAGTGTGAGTTCACTCAGAACACACGAGCAGAGACCAGTGTGAGTTCACTCAGAACACACACGAGCAGAGACCAGTGTGAGTTCACTCAGAGTCCAGACACACGAGCAGAGACCAGTGTGAGTTCACGCAGAACCCAGACACACGAGCAGAGACCAGTGTGAGTTCACGCAGAACCCAGCCACACGAGCAGAGACCAGTGTGAGTTCACTGAGAGCGCAGACACACGAGCAGAGACCAGTGTGAGTTCACTCACACGACTGCAGGGCACAGGGAGGAAGCCATCACCCTGTGTTTTGGAACTCCCCGGTACTCTAACCTGGCTCAAGTGTGTGTGTCTGGCTGTGTGTGTGTGTGCATGGGGGGTTAGGCAGTCATAATTTAATAAGTGACATTTCAAGTATTTCAGACAAAACAGCAAATGCAGATATTTTTGTCGTCTCTTATTTATTTATTTTTTTTAAATATAACTGACAATCTCCAAAACAAATATGCGCAAGGTTATTATAGTGAGAATATGTACATGCAGTGCTTTAGTTTGAGTCATAATGATGTTTTTAATGTATTTAACGCATCAGTGCAAAGCTGGGAAGGTTTTATTCCTGTGTCTAATCGTGTTCGTAAGCTTTTCTGGGAACATTGTAACCTGGGAGCAAACCTTGCTCCTCCTGTCTCAGCCACACACACACACACACACACACACACACAAACACAAACCTCAGCTCCTAAACCCACAACGAGTGAAAACATGTGATTTACAATCAGCACCAGCCCCACTGGCACAATGTACTCCCCAACAGCCATAAATTACCTCCTAATGAGTGTGTGTGTGTGTGTGTGTGTGAGTGTGAGTGTGTGTGAGTGTGTGAGTGTGTGAGAGTAAGAGTGAGAGTGAGAGTATGTGTATGTGTGTGGAGTGAGTAAATGTGAATGTGTGTGTGTGTGTGGAGTGAGTAAGTGTGAGAGTATGTGTGTGTGTGTGTGTATGCGCAGTGTGTGTGTGGAGTGAGTAAGTGTGAGAGTATGTGTGTGTGTGTGTGTGTGTGTGTGTGTGTGGAGTGAGTAAGTGCGTCTAATTACATATGCAGCATGTCTTGTATTACTGCGGGAGGCTCTGACGATGGCCCTGTGATGTCAGCAGTGTGTATATATTTTGAAAGGGAACTTTCTCCTGCAAACAAGCCCAGGATCATCAGCAGCTGTGAGCGTATCTCTCTCTCTATCTGTGAGCGTATCTGTCTCTCTATCTGTGAGCGTATCTCTCTCTGAGCCCAGTGGACTGTACTTCACCAGGAGAGCGGTGCTGCTTTTCACCTGACCGTGAGTCTCCATTCTCTTTCTCTCCTTAATCATCTCAGAACGCTGTGTGTGCATTAGTATCCTAATACTGCGGAGTATGAATTTATGTCCATAATAATTTTATATGGTCAATTTAATCAGGATAATTTAGTTAAAAAATGTTATAAGTACAGTTTTATAAGGTTTATTTCTTCAGCAATCATTTATTTCGGGAAATAATAAAAGATTGATTGAGATTATTAAAAAAATCTATTTTATTATATTTTAGTGTTGCATTTTCATCATTGAACATTGATAAAAAAAATTACATTGAGTTTGTTTCAGTCATAAACACCTTCTTTGAAAAAATTCTAATCAGAACAAATGAAAATCCGTAATGTTTGTGTGTGAAAGATGCATGCGTGTTTTACATTGAAAGGATCTGAAGTATCTGAAAAAGCTATTTTCCTACTGGGAATTGATTCTGTCTGAGACTGGCCATGTATGCAACATATAACAGTCAGAGGAAGTTGTATCCCTGTGATATGGGTAGATGTACAGAGTGAAAGAGCGGGTTTGTGCGTGTATATTGAAAGCTGCTCCATCACGAGTGGAACATGCTGCACTCCTTCAATCTGCGTTTCAGTGCCTCTACCTCCATGAGGGAGCGCAAGTCACACATCTCAGGAGAGATTAGACGCTGGGGGTAGACCGCGTGGGAACACTGTCTGAAAGAATATACACCGTATCAAAGCCAGCTTCTCAAAGGGCTTTTCTGAGCCTGTAAACCATGCAGATAAAGTGAGAATCTGTTTTAACCACTGCTTGCACCAGAAGGGTGTGAACTCAC